>NC_044984.1:98501101-98701580 GCF_008728515.1 Papio anubis
GTCGTTTTGGGTTTTTTTTGGTTTTGTTTTTTTGAGACAGAGTCTCACTTTGTCACCCAGGCTGGAGTGTGCAGTGGTGCAAACACGGCTCACTGAAGCTTCTACCTCCCAGGTTCAAGTGATTCTCCCACTTCAGCCCCCAGCCCCCTAAGTAGCTGGGACCACAGGTACATGCTACCAAGCCCAGCTAATTTTTTAATTTTTTTGTAGAGGTGGGGTTTCACCATGTTGCCCAGGCTGGTCTCGAACTCCTGAGCTCAAGTGATCTGCCCACCTTGCTGTCCCAAACTGCTGGGATTATAGGCATGAGCACCACACCGAGCCAACACTACCATTCCAATACCTGACATAGTTCAAAGTTAATACTGAATGAAAACCAAAAATAAAAGTGCAAGAAATACAATAGCTAGAAATTTAACTCACCCTCTAAATAATTATTTTAGTTACCCTATCAATTGATTATAAATTTCTCATATTTAACATTTAAACAGGAAGTCGGTAACAAATTTCAAAAGAAACTGTACAGGTTTTAGACAAGGTGTATTTTTATAGTAAAAATCTTTTCAAGGACTCATTCTTTTGAAGACTATTTCTAATAGAAATAGCATGGTACGCCTTTTTAGACGTTCTCATTGAACTGTAACACAAGACTGTAAATTTTCCTATAAAGACAAAAGTAACCTAGAACACCGTATTAATTAAATGTCCACTTTCTAACTTGCTTCATCTTGTGAATTTGGTTCTAACTGTGGCTTGCTTACCATCATGAGGCTGTATAACATAATGACTTCCTCCAATATAGTCTGCAGAGATTCCTAGTTGAGAAGCATCTGTTGTAGAACTGTCACCATCCATCTATGAGGAGAAAAACAGGTTTTCAATACTTTTCAAAGTACTAACAAACGTAACAGATTCAACACTTATAAACTGTCACAGGATGATGGGTCAATTATACTTTTCATAGCCTTAAGCTTACTAAAAGAGAATTTGTATTTCTTTTTTAAAAAATTAATTATTTTTCTGAGACGGGGTCTTACTCTGTCGCCCAGGCTGGAGTGCAGTGGCATGATCACAGCTCACTGCAGCCTCAACCTCCCAGGCTGAAGCAATCCTCCCACCTCAGCCTCCAGAGTAGTTGTACTACAGGCATGCACCACCACGCCTAGCTAATTTTTTTGTATTTTTAGTAGAGATGGGGTTTTGCTATGTTGCCCAGGCTGGTTGGGAACTCCTGGGTTCAAGCAATTCGCCTACCTCAGCCTCCCAAAATGCTGAGATTACAGGCATCAGTCACCACAAACAGCCTATATTTCTTGATTTGGAAACCTTCCCACAATTTGTCCAGGATTCAAGATTTTCCTATCCATCTTCCCTAAGTGATAAGCAGAAGGCCAATAACGACAAGGAAATGAACCTAAACCATATGCCTTTCTTTTCAAGTGCATAATCTTCAAATATAGTACCACAGGCAACCCTGACTTACAACCTAATTTATCCCTGGAATGATGATCAGCTTAATAAAGCTGGACACAGTGTCACGCGCCTGTAGCCCCAGCTACTCAGGAGCTGAGGCAGGAGGACTGCTTGAGCTCAAGAGTTCCAGACCAGCCTGGTCAATGTAGTGAGAACCTGTCTCTTAAAAAAAAAAAAAAATCAGCTTAAGTCATCAACTGGAATCTACCTGTATCCATCACTTCCAGCTCTCCAGCTAAACCCTGATTTTCCTTTTGCTCCTGCTGCAAACTTTCTTTGCTTTCTCAAAGAAGTTCCAAAATAGACAATATCTCCGTTCAAACTGTTACTTGATATAAGAAGCATGTGGATTCCCTGCACAATTCTGTACCTAGGCAAGCCAAAAGTACACCCATGTTTTGAATGAGCTCATAAACTCTTGATTCTAGTCAAAGGTTAATTTTCTCTCCCCATGCCAAGTCAGGGTCAGGTGTGGCTCATGCCTGTAATCCCAGCACTTTGGGAAGCTGAGGTGGGAGGATCACTGGGGCCCACGAGTTCAAGATTAGCCTGGGCAACACAGTGAGACCCTGTCTCTAAAAAAATAAAAATTAAAAAATTAGCCAGGTGTTGTGGCATGTGCTTGTAGTCCTAGCTACTTGAGAGGTTGAGGTGAGAAGATCACTTGAGCCTAGGAGGTTGAGGCTGCAGTGAGCCGTGATCACGCCACTGCACTCCAGCCTCAGTGGCAGAGTGAGACCCTGTCTCAAAAAAAAGGAGGGGTCAGGAAGATCTGTGTATAAAGATAGGAAAATTACCTGCACAGACAAGAATAAGAGTTAAAATTCCTAATTTTAAAAAAGAAAGCCTGCTTAATTAATTTTGCTGAGAGCTAAAAGAATGCCAAGAGGGAAAGTCTGGAAAAAAGTAAATCATAAGCCCTGAACTGGCTCCATTCAATTTCACCAACATGGCAGATTCTAGAAGGCTTTCTATTTTGCAAATACTACTACTCAAAATAAGATATCCGTGAGAGAAAAAAATTTAAATGCATTATCTGTATAAAAAGTATAGCAAAAATCAAGTGTAATTCATATACACTTTCAGGCTGAACAAAAAAGAGAAATTTGACCGTTCATTAAGGCCCAGGGCCCAGTATAAACTTGATGTTATTAACTGTAAAATTTCAGTCCTTGTATAACACATGTCTTCTCCATCTCTGTTGGATTTTTATTTAATATTAAAATACTGGGCTAGTTTTCAGGTCTTCAATAACATGGCATTTCTTTCATATATCTGTTGACTGTGATGCCTAATATAATTGTAGATAGAGACACATTTCTGTAATTTATATAGTTGTTGTAAGGGGGTAGAAAATAGAATTCACAGACCTTTAATAATCTGTGAACACAGGGTACCTATTTGATACTTTTTAGTAGCCTCTAAGAAGTAAAAAACAAAGTCAGTGACCTGATTCTGACTCTCCTACCGATCCCCTGAAAATAAACATCCCTGCCAATTAAATGTATTTCCATATAAAATGTAAATAACAATACCACCCTCCCCATCTTAAACTAACACAAATGAATGTGAAACATTGCCCGAAAATCAAATGCTATTTTGATTCTAAAATGCTAACATACTAGGAGAGTATCCTTTAATAGACATGATGATGGATTTTTTTTATAGCCATAAAAGAATGGTCAATTATGATAGCTGTGAGTTGACTAGCTTTTACAATGACCTAAGGAAGATCAAGGTGCAGGAGACAGGACCAAAGTGGTTGTTTCAGAACCTACAATTGGAAACAAAACTTTGATTGGGGTGGGGAGGGCAGGCAGTGGGTTGGGAAGAATAACAGAAATTCTTTCCTGAACGAGTGTTTACATGATACCGTAAATCTTTTAAAATTGGCTATGAGCAAGACACTGTTCAAATAACCAAGCGGATCTGGGAGATGAATTAATTTAGAAATATAACACAAACAAAGGTATTAAAGGGAAAAAGTTTAAATCATATTATCTTGTCATGCACTGGAATTAGCAACAAGATTATCATTTGGACTAACAGCATTAGCCTCTCTAAACCTCAGTCTTCTAAAAGTGAAGATACAAGTATTTCCTAGAGTTGTCAGAATTAAATAAAGACTAGAAAGCTGCTAAAGACAGTGTTTGGCACGCAGCGTACCCCACAGACATTCGATCTCATCCTCCCTCCTTTGAAGAGAAGCCGCACATCATCTGCTTAACTGTATGTGTCTTCGGTTCCACAAGTTTTAGCTTTCTATCATTTCACACCTTCTGTCTTCCTTTCCTCTATCATTCTACCATTAAAATCTTGCCCCAGACTTTAATCCCAGTGTTCTCTATCCTCCTTGAATCTTTCTGATTTATCCTTTCTGCAATTCAAAAACAAATGTTCTGTTCTTTAAAGCTCTATGGCACTTAGTACCTTTCACTCAATAAATCAGCCTAATCTTTGATGCCTAGAATATGCCAGCCATTCGCCTATATATAAGAATGATGGGAAAAAACTTGCTAGATGCATCCCAAAGGTTTTTTCTAGGTCTAAAACATCCTATAAAAATTTATAAAACAGACTGTAGATTTTCAGTAAGCCAGCCAACAAATATTTACTGAGTGAGCGCTTAGTCTTTACCAGGTCCATGCTATGTGCTGGTCACGTAGCTGTCAACAACAGACAAGGTCTCTGCCCTCAGCTTGCAGGACAAACGTTACATAACCTGGGAGGCAGGGTGAAGGGGTAGAGAACAGAGCCTATTAGTCCTTCCAGGACACAGGCTCTGGAATCGAATCACCTAATTTGAATTCCCTGCCCCTTACCATGAGACCTTGAGCAAGCTGAATGAGAACAAGACTTAACCTCCCAGGGATCCTGTACAGGTTAGGAGCTAATCCATGTAAAGACAGCATAGTACAATGGGCATACTCAGTAGGTGGTATATATAGCTATTAAAATAATTACAAATAATTAAGTAATTGCTAGTGCCAAGTACGAAGAAAAACAAAGATGTTTTGTTATGTGCTATGTGAGTTTACTCCAAAAGGGACCTCACTAGTCTGAGGGGTCAAGAAAGGCTATCTTAGGAAATGACATTGAAAATGAGACTGAAAGGTGAATAGAAATCAGTCAGACAAAAAGAAAGGTGTGAAACAAATGTTCCAGGCAGAGAAAACCAAGAAATACAGTACTGGTGGATTGGAAGGAGCTAAGGAGGGGCTAGATCAAGCAGTGTCCTGTGGACAAGAGGAAATCAAAGAAGAGTTTTAAGCAGAAGAGCACAAACCATATTTAAAAAAAAAAAAAAAAAAGATCCCTCTGGCTAGAGTTCAGTACAGAAACCGACCTGGAGGGGAGCACAAACAGGCACAGAAAACCAGTGAGGACTATAATGCTGTAGTCAGGGCATGACTTCAGGCAAGATAATGATCATTTTAGCCTCAGGTCCAGGCGAGAGCGCTGGAGATCAAGAGAAGCAGAACAACTAGACAGCTTTTTAGTAGGTGACTCAGTGATTGACTGATAGAGCTACAGGAAGACCAAGGATAATGCTGGGATTCTTGCAGCTGGAGAGACAGACAGCTGTCACCACAGAGAATGGGAGAGGAAAGGGAGGGGAATGCTGGACAGCGTAGAGCCTAGCTGAAGCTAATGACCGTGAATTTACAGTGGTGCCAATATGTCCAGTGTGACACTTGAAAGGCCTGATACGAGAATACAAAAGAGAAAGTGTTGGATTTCACCCAGGTAATGAGGCTGGAAGAGCACAGCATGCAGGATAATGACAAGGGGACAATGATGAATCGTTAGACCCAAGGGAATGGATAAATATGGACAAAGAGTGGTTAAATCCCAATAAATTCATTTTAATGACTATTCTAATTATTTAGTTGAATTGACAGAATTATTTTTGAAAATATGATGTGAAATAAACAGGTAGCGGGCTAAGCTAATAAATCTTTATTCTTTTTTTTTATGTAGCCGTACTTAAACTATGCTAATAATTTGTTCCACAAACAAATACTGCCCTCTTTAATGTTTATATTTATTGAACACTTTCTAAATATCTCATGCAATGTTCACAAGCCTGTGACGCAGGTGAGAAAACTGAGGTACATGAGGCTAATAATTTGCATGAGGTGACACAGTAAATGGGACTGAAATCCAGGGCCTCAGATGCCAACTACTCTCTACAGCATTCCTGCCTAGTTTTTCATGTAGTTCTTACACCTATTTCTTTAATTTGTCCCCTTTACATTCTAAGGCTACTGATTATACGTTGAAAGCACTGAAATTAGCTTCTCAAACCAGGATGGTGTTTGTGAGATGGTAAAGAAGCGCACCCTGGACAACGGTGAGGAGCACTGGCTCTTAGGACCAATTCCGTGGGTTTGAAGCTTGGCTCCCCGTTTATGAGTTCTCTTTGTGTTTTCAGCTTCCCCATTTTTAAAGTGATGTTACTATGAGGAAGCTATTGTATTAAAAAGTACTTAGCAAAGTGCAAGATACATAGTCAGAACTCGACAAATGTAATCTTAATACTGCCCCCTCAAATACGGTTCTCATTATTCTTCCAGGCAGAGATTCCTCTCTCTTAATTTACCCTTTTATCTGTTTTCTGGGTTACATTCCTTTTATCTCTCTGAGGATAAGAAATACAAAGATTCCTCTTCTCTAATGTATCTTCGATCCTCCTTACCAGCTCCTTCACTCTTCCTTAAACATGCTTAGTCTCCCTCATTAAGCACACAGAAGTACACAGAGATATATAAAATCTTAATTCTGCCCCATACCCTTGCCTAGCTACCATTCTTGCCCTGACAGTTGTTAAGAAACCTCTTCATTCCTATTTAAACTCCTGAACATGTACTTTTTAACCCCAACCCAGAATGAAACCACTCTTCAAAGCTGCCAGTGATCTTGTCCTCATCCTACTTGACTGTTCTTTGTAGTGCTGGCTACTGCTGGCCACATATATTTATGCTTGGAATTCTCTCCTGCTCTGATTTCCAAAGCGATATTCTTTCCTCCCCACCCTAATTGTTAACATCACCCAAGGTTCTCCTTCTCTTTCTTCCCTTATCTTAATGAACTCACTAAGTATCACTTCTATGCTCATACATTCCAAATCTACAACCAATATCCTGCTTGCCACTCAAGCAACCCATGCCTGTACAGCATGTCTAATATCCCATCACTGCAAATTTAAGATATTGGGAAATGAAAGTCACCTTCCCCCATCCCCTGCAAGGGGGCAAGGAGGGAGATTTCCCTTTCCACTACCGTAATTCTGCTAAGAAGAATACCAGTCTTTCACGCTGCCCAGCTAAATATACCAGCATCATCTTGGGTTCTTCCATCTCCTTCAAGCTCTACCTCATCTATTACCTCTCTAAAAATGTCTCCTAGATATGCTTTCCCTTTCCTGTTTCCACTGGATTACTACCCCAGCCCATCTTAACATACTGTTGTAAGGCTAATCTCACCACAACACCACTTCTATACTCTTGAACCTATTCTCAAAGGTTCCTAAAGGCCTCCTGTGTCAAATCCAAACCTCATTTTCGTGACTTCACATGAGCAGATCGCACATTTAACCTAATCAAACTTGTTTCCTACTTTTCTCTATCTTCATGGTTAAAAATCTTTGTGCTAGAATGTGCTTTATTTAGGGATCGCTGAGTGCATTTCTTTCATTTTAGGAGTGAAGCAACCATGGCTGGCCCAAAGCTGTAACACGCCCGCCCCAGGTTAGAGATACAGTAGCACATCCAGAATTAAATATCCAGAAGGGACAAGTGCTTTCTCTTTCCTACATTATCCTTTGAGATCTACCCTGGACCATGCACCTCTACTCCCGATCCCCTAAACTTAAGTTGCCCATCCTGCCACCAGGCTTTTGCTTTTGGTGATACCCTTCACCAATCCACTCCCACCCTCTATTTCAAGGCTCAGTTCAAGGTCTGCAGGATCCCTCTGTGACATTCCCAAGTATCCAGGCCCATCACGCCTTTCTTCTTCCCACATCTACTGCACTTAAGAGTTAGCATTTTCCATTCTGGGCATAACTGTCCCCTAAGTATTCAATTAACTGGCTAAACAGACAGCCCCTTTACAGCCGGCACAGGTTACCCTGTAGCCTCAACAGCACTTAGGGACCCATGGGAAATAATATATGCAAGAAGCTGAAAATAAGGAAGCAACAGGAATGAGCAGAGGTACTGTCTGACTAGACTTGAAACGCATTCATTCTACCAGGCACCTCCAGTATAAATCAGTTATAATTTCCAGCCAATTACTATTCAAATCTAATTAACAACCAAAATGGTAAAACATACTTACTGTCATGAAATACTGTCAGAACCGTGTTGTCAGTGGTGCTGAAGAATACCTGTCTAAAAAGGTGTCTAATCTTTGTGATTTCAACCTAAAAGATAAACATCTATTAGGACCTAACATCTATCAGTAGTAAAAAATATAATAAATGTATCACTTACAGGCTTTTTTTCTCATAAAATTAAAGAGGGCATGTACAATTTTGACTACGATTCATAATCCATGGAGTGCATGGTATAAAATAGTATAAAAAGGCATCATCCAATAAATGTTTGTTGACTTGAAAGATTTATTTTGGAGAACTTACAAACAAGTTAATTCCATGGGGAAAGGAGAAAATGGATTTTCCAACATAACCCTGAATTTAGCCATATTCATCATAAACATTCATTACAATACACCAAATAGGGATCAAATTATATAATACGCAAGACGCCAAAAATTATACATCTAAATCACTTAAAACATTAACACCCAAGATGCAAATACACCCCTTATCAACTTAATTTTTTGGTGGCGGTTTTCTTACATGTTTCAGAGTAACATTTAGGCATTCTATCACTTAAAAGGAGGAAAAAATTATCTGAGAATATAACGCTTTCCAATTAAGAATCTCAGATTATACTGTAATGAAGATACATTCTGCACTGAGAGGATATCAAAAAAGCAACACAATCAAGACCCTTATTTATAATTTTGAAGCACCACCATTTTTGACTAAAATTGCATCGAAATAGCACTTCAGTCTCACTGTAAGGCATAAATAGCTGAACAAATTAGTATCAATTGCAGTGTTACAAGTTTCATTTCTCATTTGTTCCCTTCTCTTTTTCAAAGGAAACAATTAAATGGGTGAGGGGTAGGATGCCAAAACAAAAACACATCCTTTCAGTGTTAATTTTAAAGGGAGAAGACATACTGATACGCATCCAAGCATGAAATCTAGCACACAGCAGAAAAAATTGTAGCCACTGAATTGAATGTTTTTAATGCCACTAAAAGGGTCCAGGTAGCAAAGACTGCTTGACATTTGCTATAATATTAAAAGTAACTTATAATTTATTTTCAAATATTAATAGTATCCTCTAACCCCAAAACTGCTCAGAAAAGTCCTTCCTTGTAACGAGAAATGTTATTTTTTTAAAGGGTGTCTTTGAAAAAATAAGCCCTCAGAACACTTAAAATATGGGAGCTATATTTATGTATTTTGCTTGGAATGGGGGAGAGGGGTATGGACAGGGGAGTCACACCACACTTCCTCACCCAAATAGTTGATTCAGTATATATTTAGATTCAGTACATTAAAGAAAAACACGGCCACTTCATATGGTATGTATTTTCTTAAGGGCAGGTTGATATATGTAAAAGCTCAAGGGAATGCATACATCTGTTTAATGTTTGAGGAAATGCAAATTTGTATCCAAGAAAAGCAGTACTCCCTTCCTCCACCCTCCATTCTTTGGCATCAACAACCAGAGTTTTGCATCAATATACTGTAATCCTTAAATTAAGATACAAGAGCAGCGCAGGGAAGGAATAATTTGCCTTTTAAGGAATTTTGGTTAAACTTTCAATACTTTACAAATAAAACCCCCACTGATTAGTGCCACTGATATTGATCCGTTTGCTTTCATCACTTTATGTTGCTGATTAGTTTCCATACTAAGAGAGATGAAACCACCCCAGTGATTTGTGGCACGAACCACGGAACTATGGGGTCCATGCGGGTTAGTGGGATGCCATTTTTTTTAAAGGTCGCAGGCTACCTAACCTTGTTTAAATTATCCTGTTAGAGTGCTTTGAGCGAGATTATGATTTGTGGGTGCTCTGTAATTCTTTGTTCTCTAAGACTACCGTTCCTTAAGGCCCTGCATATCCTCCCGCCTCCCACCACTAATGATTAAAACCTTAGTCCAATCCGAAGGGCTTCCTTCCCACCTTCGGGGCAAGTCCTGGGACCGCAAGCCGCCAGATGGCTGCATTCTTTACGCGCAAACCAGACTGCGGGGAAGCCAAAGCCATGCCTTCCTCCCCACGCAGGTGCCTGGGTGGCCCCAGCCTCACGGCCCGGTCCGGGCGACCTGTCAGCCCTGCGAGTGCCGGGAGGCCGCCCCCAGAGCGCATCCCCTGACTCGCCTGGCCGCCCCGGCCCCCGCGCCCAACGCCTGCCTCCCGCCCGCCGCGCGGCCCTCGGGATGTGCGGGGAGACAAAGCGCCGGGCCCCGCCACAGCCCCGCGGGCGGGAGGGGGGCGCCCCCGGGGGCCCGCGCCGCGGCCGGGGCTACGGGGCCAGGGCCCGCGCCGCGTCTCCCGCCCCTCCGCCGGCTCCCCGCACAAAATGGAGCCTGCCCGGGAAGCCGTCGAGAGCGGGGCCCCGACGCAGCCCCGCGGCCCCTCCTCGGCCTCGGGCCCGGAGCTCAACGGCGGCGAGCGGGAGGCGGCCTGGCCCGCGTCCCGCCGCTCCTCAGCCCGGCGCACAAAGAGCCGCGCCGCGGCCCCGCGCCCGCTCCCCGGCCCGGCCCGCTGCGGGAGCGGCCTCGCAGGCGCGGGCCCCGGCCCCGGCCCGCGCGGGAGGGCGGGAGGCGAGGCGCCCCCGGCCGCGGCGGCGTTGGCGGCGGGGACGGCGCCGGGAGGAGACGGACATTTCATTCGAGCTAAAGTGAGTCGGTTTAGGAGCGATCATTGGCCGAAGCGAGACACAAACCTCCAATGCAGCCCTGGTTGGCTCCCGTCTCCAATCGGCTGTTTGGTTGGACAGAAAATGGCTGCGAAGGAACCAGTCCCAGCGCGGAGCTCCGCTTCCAGGACTCGGCCTCCCCTCCCTCCGCCGCGGGCCGCTTCCCTCGGCGCGACACCCTCCCTCCGCGCCGCCCGCGCGCCCGCCCGCCGCTGCTCCGCCCCGCCCCGCCCCCGGCCCCGCCCCGCGCTCCTATGAGGCCGCAGCGCAGCTCCGGATCCCGCTCCTCTTGGCGCGAGGTCTTCTAGGGCCCGGCCCGGGCGCGCTGTTCGGGTTTAGGCGGGCCTTCTTCCCTGTGCTGACCCGGGCCTGTGCCAAGCGGGATCTCTTGGGCCTCCCTCTCTTTGTCACCCCTTCCCCCGCCACGTGAAGGTGTCTCAGCCGCCCGAGCTCAGCCTGCCTGCGCCTGGATTTTTAAGAAGGGGACACCAAGGACAGAAGCCGCCCCCTAGGACGACGCGCCCGGGCCACAGGGAGACTCTGAACGGCGGGGACCTCTTGGAGCGCCTTCAGCGCCTCGTGTTTTCTTTCCTTAGGTCCCTGTTACCGTCGCTGCAGGCACAGCGCTCCCTGTCATTTGGTCCCTGAGCTTGGGTGTTTTTCACATCTCATCTAAAGATGCAGACCCCTGCTAAGTCTAGCCAGCCTTCACCCTGAATCTGGAACTTAAGATGCTGCATTTTCCACCCACCCCCGCCCCTCTAGTAGCTGCAAATTGCCAAGCGGCTTTTCCCAACCAGATGACATTTTGGCTGCAAGAATCCGTGGCCCGTTCTTGCCTCTGTGAAGCCAAGCTCCTTCGCTTTCTCTGACTGCAGTCCCAGGTCCAGCTTCGCTCAGCAGTGACCATCCCAGAGGTGGGTAATCCAACACCACTCACTGCAACTGGAGCTGGGGATGGCGTGCCCTCTGCTTCCACTAACCGAGTGGCCTGCGCCACATTAAACTCTCTAGCTTTGATTATGTAAAAATACAGAGAGATCTTTTATGTATAGAGTTCCCACTGTTTCTCAGAGTATTTAAACATTTCTGGGGCAAGTATGGAAGAAAGGACAAATGAAAGCCCCAAATTGTGAAAAGAGGAGTAAGTAGCAATGCCACTGTCATCAGACAACCTGACTTGAATTCCAGCTCCCCTTCTTACTGGCTTGTGATCTTGCCCAAATGTCTGCTTCTCAGGGTCATTTGGGATAATGTATACATAGAAAGCCCTTAAAAAAAAAAAAAAAAAAAGTTATCCCAGCACTTTGGGAGGTCGAGGCGGGCGGATCACCTGAGGTCAGGAGTTCAAGACCAGCCTGACCAACATGGCAAAACCCCGTCTCTACTAAAAATACAAAAATTAGCCGGGCGTCGCGATGGGCACCTGTAATCCTAACTACTCAGGAGGCTGAGGCAGGAGAATCGCTGGAATCCGGGAGGCCAAGGTTGCAGTGAGCCGAGATGGCGCTCCAGCCTAGGTGACAGAGCAAGACTCTGTCTCAAAAAAAAAAAAAAAAAGTTATCCTAAGATCTTTATATAGCATGAATTTCTTCAATCTTCATCCAACATTTAAAAAGTGTTAATTGCAAAAACAAAAACAAAAACAAAAAAAAACAAGGAAGAATTGGCCTGAGTTTAATTTCTCCCTTTCTCTATGCTTACCCATAGTGGAGATTTAGGAGTGAAATGATGTGTTCAAAGGTTCAAGGGCAGGAAATATAAAAACACAAGTAATAGAATTGGGAGAAGGATGACTAATCCTTCTTCCAATTATGAATGGTGAACCAAAAGATGTGAAGATGACTACTTTTCTGAGTTTATCATTTCAGTACTGTGTATCTAAACTACGTACTTAATTCAAATTCCACTAAAAGGTAGTATCAGCTCCTACGGTTCTGCAGGCATTGTACTAGGAGCCCCAGGGCTACAAAGGTGAATGAATCACTCTCCTTACCCTGGAGAGCCAGAACTCTAGGAGAAATGGAACCCAGTCCACATCCTCTGCAGTTGGATCCTAGGTCATCCTGCCTTGACAACCAACCTGTGTTCTCTGTGCCTTCTGTGTCTATTTCAGGAAGCCCCCAGTAAATGTTAACCATTTTTCTGATGTCTTGGTGAAAGAGGGAGGCCAAGATCATAATTTAGTCTTGGAAAAAACACTGCAGCTAACCTAGTCTTTGCATTAAAAGTCAGAGACAGGTAATTGAGTGTCTTTATTTCGAGTCTATACACCACAGCTGCCAGTTAGTTTATATCGCTATTTATCTAGGCAACAAACAATGAAACCGAATCCCTGGCCCCATGAAGACTTCACAGTTAGATTTTACTTCATCACTTCAACGAGGCCTCGTAAAATTCCCATGAGGACAGTGTCTAGTAGAATATTGTCTCCACTTCCACCTTCCTGATTCTTCTCTTGCTCCACTCTTCTCAATCCATTCTATGCACTGAGGCCTAGAAGGATCTGGCTTCAGCTTCCCTCTCCCACCTGGCTTGTGGCTCTTCCTCAACCCTGACCTCACCACCCTCTAGACCCACTGGCCTATGCATTGCTCCTCACACACGCACCAGCCTTAAGATCCTCACTGGTTCCTTTTCATCACTGAGGTCTTGCCCCTTCAACGAGAGACTTCCCTGATCCCTTCTTCTTAAGTAGCCCCACCTAGTTACTCTCTATCCTGTCATCCAGCTATATTATTCTATGTAAAAGTAAATATCATTATGTTTACTCCAATACCCTTAGCCTAACTGGATTATCTTGTTTATTTGTTGGCTATAAGTACATATATCTAAAATGGAAACAGGCTAGGCTCAGTGGCTTACGTCTGTAATCCAAGCATTTTGGGAGGCTGAGGAGGGTGGACTGCTTGAGCTCAGGAGTTTGAGATCAGCCTGGCCAACATGGTGAAACCCCGTCTCTGCAAAAAATACAAAAATTATCTGGGCATGGTGGTGCATGCTGGTAGTCCCAGCTACTCGGGAAGCTGAGGTGGGAGAATCACTTGAACCCAGGAAGTGGAGGCTGCAGTGAGCTGAGATTGCTGCAGTGAGCTGAGATTGCATCACTGCACTCCAGCCTGAGTGACAGAGCAAGACTCTATCTCAAAAAAAAAAAAAGAGGGAAAAAACACTCCTCATTGCCCACACTACTACCACCGTGGTTCAAGTCACATCTCCTGAAAAGATTTGGATGTTCTGCCCAAATCTCATGTTGAAATGTAATCCCCAGTGTTGGAGGTGCGGCCTGGTGGGAGATAATTGGATCATGGGGGTACCTTTCTCATGAATGGTTGAGCATCATGCCCTGGATGCTGTCCTCGAGATAGGGAGTGAGTTCTTTTGGGATCTGGTGGTTAACAAGTGTGTGGCACCTCCCCCTCTCCCTCTTGCTCCTGCTTTGGCCTTATAAAGTGCCTGCTCCCACGCTGCCTTCCACCATGATTGGAAGCTTCCTGAGGCCTCCCCAGAAGCAGATGCCAGCCTTATGCTTCCTATACAGCCTGCAGAACTGTGAGCCAATTAAACTTCTATTTGTATGAATTACCTAGTCTGAGGTATTTCTTTACAGGAATGCGAGAACAACCTAATACATCTCTCATCAGGGTGACTGCAGTGACTTGTCTCCCTTCTTCCACTCTGATACACAGCAGCCAAGATTTCAGATCCTCTGAAAATATAAGTCAAATCCCGTCACTCCACTGCTTAAAATTCCCCTGTTAACTCCTCATTTTCCTCAAAGTAAAAGATAAAGACTTGTCCAGTGGCCTTGCAAGACAGAGTGGCAAGCTCCTTCATTCCAAGTTGAACAACAAAAAGATACTGATTGTTCTTTGGTCATAGTGACCAGAAACAACCAGAATCTGTTTTAATCAATCAATAACAATCTCCTGATCAGTGACTTACTTCTGAAAATTAGCCAATCAGCAACAGCCACACTCTAGTAATCCTTCTTTCACAGCTAAAGGTCAACTCATCTCTAAACAGTCCAGCTTCTAAGAGTTCCCCAACCTCCAAACCCCATGCTTCCCAAAACACTATATAAGAGTCACAGATTCCTTTGTTCAGAGACACTCTTTCTTACAAGTACTGCTGTCCTCCGCTTAGCAAGAAATACATTCGGCACTTAATTGTTGCAGATGTGAATAGTGGCCTCTTCACTGGACAACACCCTATGGGATCTTTGATCTATTCGCTTTCCACTCCCCCTCTACCTTCATCTCCTCCTACTTTTTCCTTTGCTAATTGCACTCCTTGCAGTCCTTATTTCTGCCAGGAATGCTCCTGCCTCAGGGCCTCTGCACTGGCTGTTCCATCTGCCTAGTACATTCTCCCTCAGCCGCATAGCTCACTCCCTTACCTCCTTCCATGCCTTAATGGGGCCAGCCCTGATCACTTATCTAAAAATTGCAATTCCAACTCCCTACCCCCGCTCAGCTATAACCCCCAATATACTATATCGTTTCCTTATTTGTTATGTTTATGATTTATTGTGTCTCTTCCCACTAAAATGTAAGCCCTATGAGGACAAGGAATTTTGCTTGTTTTGTTTACCAATGCATCCCACGCATCTAAAATAGTGTCCAGCATTCACTTGGTACTCAATATTTGTTGAATGAATGGACTTTGAATGTTTCACCTTTTTAGAATATAAACTTCTTTATTGCAAAGACCTTGTGTTTACCATTGTATTCTCAGAGCCTAAAACAGTGCCTGGCACATAGTAGGGCTTCATAAGTATGTACTAAATGAATGCATGCACAGGTATGGTATAAAATTGTTTTAATTGTAATGTAAATGACCCTGAGATTATGAAAGCCTTATGTGCCATCTTCTTCCACAGAAACACAGTTAATGAACACATTTAAAATTCCTCACATTATTATGATGTGTTAATCAAAAAGTCCAAAACATATTCATCACTATTTCCCCAGGTATTAGGTGAGTTAATATACAAAGATGACTAAAAAATTCTTGATCAGCTTGAAAAAGCAGCATGATCACTCTCCTTTCTAGGGCTATTGAGGCTGAGGACAGGAGGAAACCCTTGTCTGTGATAGGAAAGAAGGGCAGAGAACATTCTTTTCTCATGTCCTTTATTTTTTTGCTTAAACTCTTGGGTCATTTCCAAACTGGTGTCCCTGTCCATTTAATATAACATGGCCATATTAATCTTCCTGAAAACTTGTTTTTTTAAATCCTACATGTGAATGCCAGGTCTTAGAAAACATAGTTCTTACTGTGTTATTACCTTTTTAAAAATCATGAAAACAACTCTCATCTATGATATAGTTACTACGTATCAGGCACTCTGCTAAATGCTACCTGCATGTTTTCTCATTTCAGCCACACAATGACCTTATGAAATAGGTGTTATTGACCCAACTCAAAAGACATAAAAACAAGCTCATAGTTTAAGAAACCAAGAAGTGACACAGCTGGAAGCCAAGCCTCAAACCTGGCCCCGGTCTCTCTTATTAAAAAAAAACAACTATTTATTCAAAGGGTCCTAAGAGACTTTTCTCTAAAGAAGATACACAGATGGCCAACAAGCATATGCCAAGATGCTCAACATCATTAGTCAACATCATTTCCCATAAGGGAAATTCAAATCAAACCACAGTGAGATACCACTGCACACCCACCTGGATGGCCAGAATCAGAAAGGTCGATCATAACAAGTGTTGTCAAGGATATGGTGAAACTAGAACCTTAACACATTGCTGGTGGGAATGTAAAATGGTACAGCCACTATGGAAAACAGTCTGGCAGTTCTTCAAATAGCTAAACATAAAAGTTACCATTTGACCTGGCAATTCCACTCCTAGGTTTATGCTCAAGATAAATGAAAATATATATCCATACAAAAATTGTACATTTATAACAGCTTTCTTCTTTTATTTTTATTTATTTATTTATTTATTTATTTTGAGACAGAGTTTCACTCTTGTTGCCTAGGCTGGAGTGCAATGGCACGGTCTCAGCTCACTGCAGCTTCCACCTCCCAGGTTCAAGTGATTCACCTGCTTCAGCCTCCTGAGTAGCTGGGATTACAGGCATGCACCACCACACCCAGATAATTTTTGTATTTTTGGTAGAGACGGGGTTTCACCATGTTGGTCAGGCTAGTCTTGAACTCCTGACCTCAGGTGACCCACCCACCTAGGCCTCCCAAATTGCTGGGATTACAGATGTGAGCCACCACTCCTGGCTGCAGCTTTCTTCTTATAGCCAAAAAGTGGAAACAACCCAAATGTCCATCAACAAATGAATAGATAAACAAATATGATATATCAATGCAATGAAATATCATTTGGCCATAAAAACAAATGAAGCTGTAATATATGCTACAACATGGATTAACCTTGAAATCATTATCTAAGTAAAAGGAGTCAGACACAAAAGACCACAGATATATGATTTCATTTACATTAAATATCCAGAATAGTCAAATTCCGTAGAGACAGAGGCAGATTATTCTTTGCTGGGGGCTAAGGGAGGAGATGGGGAAGCCAGAGGTGTGATAGCCAAAAGGTATAGGGTTTCTCTTTGAGGTGATGAAAATGTTTTAAAATTGTGAGGGCCTGGCACAATGGTTCACACCTGTAATCCCAACATTTTGGGAGGCTGAGGCAGGCAGATCACTTAAGGTCAGGAGTTCGAGACCAGCCTGGCCAACATGGTGAAATCCCATCTCTACTAAAAAAAACACAGATTAGCCAGGTGTGGTGGCAGGTGCCTGTAATCCCAGCTACTTAGGAGGCTAACTCAGGAGAATTGCTTGAGCCTGGGAGGCAGAGGTTGTAGTGAGCCAAGACTGCACCACTGCACTCCAGCCTGGGCAACAGAATGAGATCCGTCTCAAAAAATAATAAGAAAATTAAAGAAAAATTGTGAGGATGGTTGCACAAATCTGCGAGTATACTCAAAAACAGTAAATTGTACACTTTAAATTTGAAAATTGTATGGTATGTAAATTATATTTCAATAAAGCTTTTACCAAAAGGATCCTACCTTTTCATATGTGTTCATGTCTTTTTATATTTGAAGCACACACACATTGATAAGCAAAACACTAAATTCTAAGCAAAACACTAAATTCCCAATAGAAAAATGAGCGAAGGACATAAAATAGAAAACTCGTAAAAGAAAAAATACAAATGGTTCATGAACATGTAGGTAGGGAAAAACGTTTACCTCCAAGACAAATTAAAATAAGGGGAAACCTAACACATAAGCAAATAATTTTACAGCAAAGATGAAGACAAAGATGTGGTAAGATGGATGTTCTTTTTTTTTTTTTTTTTTTTTGTAGACATGAGGTTTCACCATGTTGCCCAAGCCGGTCTTGAACTCCTGGACTTAAGCAATCCTCCCGTCTCAGCCTCCCAAAGTTCCAGGATTACAGGTGTGAGCCACTTCGCCCAGCCTGAGATTGGTGCTCTTATATGCTGATAATGGGAGAGCTTTCTAGAAAGCGGTGTGTGCTTTGGCAGCTTTTAAGGTGTTTGTATTAGTCTGTTCTCACGCTGCTAATAAAGACATACCCAAGACTGGGTAATTTATAAAGGAAAGAGGTTTAATGGACTTACAGTTCCACATGGCTGGGGAGGCCTCACAATCGTGGCACAAGGCAAATGAGCAAAGTCTCGTCTTACTTGGCGGCAGGCAAGAGAGCATGTGCAGGAGAACTCCCCTTTAAAAAACCATCAGATCTCATGAGACTTATTCACTATCATGAGAACAGCATGGGAAAGCCCCAACCCTATAATTCAATGACCTCCCACTGGGTCCCTGCCATGACACATGGGAATTATGGGAGCTGCAATTCAAGATGAGATTTGGGTGGGGACACAGTCAAACCCTATCAGTGTTCTTACACACCTAGTCAAAAAATCTATCACAGGAAATCATTTGTAATACAGGTAATAAGTAGCAAGATATTCATAACAACACTGTTAACAATAGAAACAATTGGGGAAAACTATGTGGTAAGCAAACTAAAATGGCCTGAAGGCTCTGCACCTCCTAGTATTCACACCTTTGTGTATTGTCCTACCCTAGGATATGGACTGGACTTATCGACTCACATCTTTTTTTTTTTTTTCATTTTTATCTATTTATTTTGCTTTTCTCTATTTTTCTTCTATTATATAGGTATTTTAAACTTTTCCTTTTTAAAATTCTGTACAACTATTATGATTTTAAGAAGGGGAAGAGTTAGAAGCATTTACAGACTTTTCACAACAATGACCCTGCCTGGTAAGTCCCTTTTTTCCCCCTCCTTGTTTTCTCACACTTTGCGGTTAATGAGTTTTAAGATTTGCTTTCCCCAAATATCCACCAATTTGTTCATCTTAACAGCTCCATCCAGACATAGAATACAGAAAACCTTAGGAAAGTCTCATAAACTTGGATGAGGGTCATCAAAGCGCCTCTCTAATTATCAAAGCACTGTTATCTTGCTGTTTTAAAAGCAGTGATATGTTGTTTTTCCTTTTATTTTTAAATTTTTTATTACATTTTTTGTAGAATCGCTCTAAGCTGTGTCAAGAACAGCCATGAGGCAGGAAGGGGGTTGTCCTCCATTCCCCCTCCATTTGACACAGGGCTACACATAGAGCTGCAATAAAAAGTCTGATCCTTTGGTCCCTAAATAGCTGAAGGAAGAAGAGATAGAGATGCTCAGTGGCCTCCCAGCTATCCCCTGTGCCCCAGGCCTGGTTCAGGTGCTTGTAGGCTAGAAAAGCAGCATCTCCTCCCAGTTTCCAGCCCTTCAGCTTCACGTCTGGTCTTATGTTATTTTGTTTTAAAGTTGCCGTGTGTGCGTGTGGTTTTTTTTATTTTTTTCATTTTTCTTCATCCTCTTCTTCTTTATGTCATATATATTTCCCCCAAACGTGCCCTCTGAACTCCATAGATGCTATCTTTTTCTGGAAGAAATGTTACAGTCACACAGACAGTGTCTGGAGTCTTCAGCTTCATTGATATTGGCTGATATGTCAAGGGTGTCATCCAACAGTTCTCATATATAAATAGAGAGAGAGGTTTATTTAATTTGGTTTGAAGTTCCGGTATACACGTACAGGTTTTTAAATGGAGCCCGTTCGGCATCCTGCCCTGTTCGAGTCCTGCTCTCCCATGGGAGACGCTCCCGCAGGTGTTCAGTCCAGGCGATTGGCACCTTTGGACCACTTCAGCTGCACGTGGAGCCTCTTCATGCTGACCTGGAAGCTATTCATGGCCTGGATGGCGGTCTGCACGCTGGCCGGGTTGTCGAAGCTCAGGAAGCCCGTGGGTGGAGGAGTTTATTGGACACTGTTCTCCCTGACAGGAGGGGGCCTGGCAGTGTGAGGGCACAGCGTGTTGGGCTGGGGGGAGGGAGGAGTGCCAGGGCGACTCACTTCTAGTGAATGAAAGTCAGCAGGCAAAATGGGAGGCCACTTCTAATATTAGATTACAAAATAACTGTGAATTCCATCTTGGGTCACCTTTCTCTCTCTCTCATTCTCACTGTGTGTGTGTGTGTGTGTGTGTGTGTGTGTGTGTGTGTATCTCTATATCTATCGATCTATCTATAGATAGGTCTATATATTTATATATCTATATCTATAGTTAAATAGAGGGATACAGATATGTATAGATATAGATAAATAGAACAAGGAACTGTTGTCTCCAGCCAACAGCTGGCAAGAAGCTGAATTCTGCCAATAGCCGAGTGAGCTTGGAAGTGGGTCTTCCTCTGCCTGAGTGTTGAGATAGCCACAGCCCAGCTGATAGCTTAATTGCAGCACTAAAAAACCCTGAGCCAGAGCCACTCCCAAATTCTTGGCCTGCAGAAACTGAGATAATATTACTAAATGCTTGGTGTTTTAAGCCATTGAGTTGTGGGATAATTTGTTACACAGCAATAGATAACAAATACAACTTCATTGTCTAACAATTTGAAATGATTAAGAAATATGTCATAAAATAGAATATTATCCTGCTATAAAAATATTTTCAAAGAATTTTTTAAAACATGGGAAGATGTTGAGAATAAAGCAAACTATAAAGAGATACCATATGATCCCAATTCGTATTTATAGGAATACTTACAGAGAAAACCTGCAAGTACATATGTTGAAGGTCAACAATTTTCTCTGTGAAACAGAATAGGTGCTCAAAGCATTCTTGTTGATTTCAGTTAGGAACTCATTCATTTGGTCCATTTTTACTGAACATCTACAGTGTGTCAGCCAGGCCCTGGGGAGACAATGGAGACAAAAAACCACGTCCCTGCACTCACGGAACTTATTTCTTGGTGAGCCCTCCTGATGGTTTCTTCTATAGCAGTGGGGATGGAGGTGGAAAGATGGAGTGTAGTGAATGGATTGTTGATACATTTCAGGTGTAGAACATTTTGGTGCAAAAAAGGAATAAGGCCAGGTGGCTCACACCTGTAACCCCAGCATTTGGGAAGGCTGAGACAGGCAGATCGCTTAAGCCCAGAAGTTCAAGACCAGCCTGGGCAATATGGCAAGACCCTGTCTCTACCAAAAATTTAAAAATTAGCTGGGCATAGTGGCACGTGCCTGTAGTCCCAGCTACTTCGGAGGCTGAGGTGGAAGGATCACTTGAGCCTGGGAAGTTGAGGCTGCAGTGAGCCATGTTCATGTTAGCCTGGGCAACAGAGCAAGACTTTATCTCAGACAAAAAACAAACAACAGCAACAACTAAAGCCAAAAAGGGAATAGTGAAGAAATAGGGTTTACTCTTAGGTGGTTGGTTTGGGTAATATGAGTGGATGGTAGGATGGGCTGTGGAGTAGAGTGTTTGGTTTTGTGAAAGTTGTCAAAATCAAAATGGAGTCACTAATATTAAGAAAACCCTAACAAGTTATCTTTTTCCTTATGGCAAAGTCTATGAAGAAAGGATCTCCTACTTGTGTACCTGATAACAAAAAAGACTCTACAAAAAATACAACCTTGCACAAAAAAATGTTTTTGCAAGAGCATCTGTCCAGCAGCTGCCTGTCCAACCTTGGACCAGTATCACCCTTGTTATTGATCTTTGTAGCCAAAGATAATTATTTCAAAACAATTTTGTAATCCTTCTCATTTTTTTTTCTTTAGAAACCTTTGTCTTCCTTTACCTCCCTGAATACTCACGTAGTTTACAATGGCAGGTGTTTTCCCATTGCAGTGCTCTATTCCCAAATAAACATCATTTTCTTTTAGAGGGCCCCTCTCTGTTATTTAGGTTGATAGATTAAAATCCTGCTGCTACTAATTACCAGCTGAGTGACCTTGGGTCCACAGGCTACGTAACTCGTGTGCCTCAATTTCCTCGTCTGCAAATCGATGACCTTCCTCATCCACTTTGCAGATAACAAGCTAATCCACAGAGTTGTTGGGAGGCATGAGTTAGTATAAAGATCTTCAAAGAGAGCCTCGCACAGTGAAAAATAGCTAAGATTATTAGCCATTATTATTATTGTTTTACAACTGTTGAAATGAGGATTACAAAAAAAGAAATCAAAATTAAGAATGACTGTGAGTATTTAAAAGGTGTAGTTATTAATTTTTCTCTATTACAGTGGAATCTTGCCACCTATTAAAGTTTACCTAGTTTAACAGTTATGGGAGTAATTGATATACTATGTGATAATTAACACTGTGGATTAGAGGTGGCCAAAGGAAGGAATAAAAGAGCAGTAAATTTTAATAAGGACTCTAGGAAATGACCCTAGAAGGAAAAAATGCTGAGGCAGGCTGAGCCTGGAGGGAAAGAAACTGCAGAGGGAAAAGGAGGAGAGAAAATGGGGGGCCAGAGACATCCCTTCCACCTCTGAAGCCAGGGTGACTCCTCAGGCTGTTCACTGGCTTCAAGCACTGAAAAGGTGATGATGCCGTATCTCCCCCTACGTAATTCAAAATAAAAAGGATGCTTCACTGCAGAGTATGTGGCTAGAAGTCCCACAAAGTTCTGGCTTTTCTCATGATGGACACTTTTATATGTTTTTCAATATCAAATTCTTTTTTTAAAAATTCCTTGCTTCGCTGATCCCCAAGCACATTCTTGGTTTGCTTAATCTGTACTCCCACCTGAAAGTTGTGGCCACTGACTCGTCAGTCCTTGCCATTTGCTTGGCTGACTCCTATACATCCCTCAGAGAATTTAGCTTAGCTATCACTTCATCCAGGAAGCCTTCCTTGATCCTCCAAGACCAGGTCTTGTAGTTACATCCATCTCTCTCACTAAAGCAGGAGTCCTCAACCCCTAGGCCATGGACCATTAGTGGAACCAGGCTGCACTGCAGGAGGTGCATAGTGAGTAGGTAAGCAAGCAAAGCTTCATCTATATTTACAGCCGCTCCCCATCATTCACATTACTGCCTGAGCCCCGCCTTCTGTCAGATCAGCAGCAGCATTAAATTCTCATAGGAGCATGAATCCTATTGGAACGGTTTATGCCAAGGATCTAGGTTGTATGCTCCTTATGAGAACCTAATACCTGATGATCTGTCATTATCTCCCATCACCCCCAGATGAGACTGCCTAGTTGCAGGAAAACAAGCTCAGGGCTCCCACTGATTCTACATTATGGTGATAATTATTTCATTATATATTACAATGTAATAATAATAGAAATAAAGTGTACAGTAATTGTAATGCATTTGAATCATCCTGAAACTAACTCCCCTCCCCAACCACCACCATCCGTGGAAAAATTGTTTTCCATGAACCTGGTCTCTGGTGCCAAAAAGATTGAGGACTGCTGCACTAAAGCACATTTCCCCCTGGAATGAAATTCTTTTTTTTTTTTTCGAGACAGGGTCTCTGTGTCTCCCAGGTTGGAATGCAGTAGCATGATCACGGTTCAATGCAGGCTCTCACGGTTCAATGCGATCCTCTCACCTCAGCCTCCAGAGTAGCTGGCACTACAGGCACGTATCATGCCTGGTTAAATTTCTTTTAATTATTTTTTACAGAGACGGAATCTCCCTATATTGCCCAAGCTGGTCTTGAAGTCCTGGACTCAAGTGATCTTTCCACCTCGGCCTCCCAAAATGCTGGGATTACAGGTGTGTGTCACTGTGCCTGGCCTGGAATGTAAATTTGTGGAGAGCCAGACCATGTCTCTCTTTTTCATCCCTGCACCCGCTGTGCCTAGAACAGTGCCTGGCTCAAAGCTGAATAAACGTGTACTAAATGGGCTGGGCGTGGTGGCTCACGCCTGTAAACCCAGCACTTTGGGAGGCCAGGGCAGGTGAATCACGAGGTCAGGAGATCGAGACCATCCTGGGCTAACACAGTGAAACCACGTCTCCACTAAAAATACAAAAAAAATAGCCGGGCCTGGTGGTGGGCGCCTGTAGTCCCAGCTACTCAGAAGGCTGAGGCAGGAGAATGGCGTGAACCCAGGAGGCGGAGCCTGCAGTGAGCTGAGATCGCACCACTGCACTCCAGCCTGGGTGACAGAGCGAGACTCTGTCTCAAAAAAAAAAAAAAAAGGTGTACTAAATGAATAAATTATTGAAAGAGTGATTCCACTTCACTCCATGTCCCCTGACTCCGCCACCTCCAACAAACACCTGGTCAGAGTTATCCCGAAGGCTCGGATAGGTCCCTCCCACCTGTCTCCAGAGCTCTTACACTTCTGCTGCCTCAAAGTCAGAGATCTTCCCACCTGCATGCCTCCGATTCCACACTGATTGAGTTCAATGAGGACCCAGTCAAAGGATAAAAAATTATAAGCACAGATCGAATTTCCACAACTGAATTTTCTGAGCCCTAGGTGATAAAGTTGAAGAAACAAAGCATTTACGACCTCACTCTGAGGGGGTCTCCGAGTTTTATGAAGTATTAAGTAAAGGATTTTCTGCAAACTGCCCCTTCCCAACTTGGCACAATCCTGTCTTAATCACTTTCCTAAACAGGGTTTTCCTGACTGGAAAGGCTCCCCCGACTCTGTTTGCCTATAATCAGTCACAGATTCAACAGCAGAATTGCTAAGAAATTCTTATTTTTTTAGATGGAGTCTCACTCAGTCGCTCGGGTTGGAGTGCACTGGCGTGATCTCAGCTCACTGCAACCTCCACCTCCCAGGTTCAAACAATTCTCATGCATCAGCCTCCTGAGTAGCTGGGATTACAGTTACCCACCACCATGTCCCACTAATTTTTATGTTTTTAGTAGAGATGGGTTTTGCCACGTTGCCAAGGCTGATCTCAAACTCCTGACCTCAAGTGACCTGTCCACCTTGGCCTCCCAAAATGCTGGGATTACAGGCGTGAATCACTGCCCCCAGCCAGAATTGCTAAAAAAAATTATTGAGACCATCTAGCTCAAAGGTTACAAACTCCTATCCAGTCGCCTTTGTAGGCAGCATACTTATTTTTATTTCACCTATACAAGTCTGGGGAGTTTCCACCCCAAACTTTGGGAGGGGTTTAAATGTATTTTGGGGAAAGCCATGGCTTCTTTCATTTCTCCCAAGCCCCGCCGCCAACCCCTGGCTTCTGCCAGGCTATTTCTCAGTTTATGCTACCAACCTGGCCTCTGATGATGGATCTGAGTTTTGGCCACTGAGGCTGTTTCAACCTCCAACCCATTCCAAAAATTCCTTCCCCAGCTGTCTCATGTAGGGATGTCCTTGCCTTCCAAGCCCAGTTCAAGTTCCAGACCTCCTCTGGGAGACCCATCTCTATTCCCAGCCCCACCTTGCCTTTTCCTGCCTTTTCCTTCCGTTTTTCATGTGGTTACTGTTTGTGCTCACATCACAGGTGCAGAGACAGGTAAACTCCAAAGAGGCCTGCTGCTGTTTTTCATCAAGAATAGGCTTTCCCCTTCTTCTGGAAAATGTACATTTCCCTGACTCCAATTGTGAGGTTCCCATGGGAACAGAGAGCAGACCACCCTCTTCTGACAGATCCCATCCCCTTGGCCCCTGGTGATTGGTGCAGGATTGGGCACCTGAATCAAGCCAGGGCAGACATGAGCCTCTCTTGCCCCACTGGATACAGTCTTTGAACCAGGCCAGAACCCTTACCCAGGATTTGTAAACCTGACCCCAGGGAGAGCAAGGGTCAGTCCCTCTCTGGTGTCAAAGCTGGGTGGAGCTGCCCTGGTAGCTGTTGCTTGACTTGTCACCAGTCCTGGGGAGAAAGCCAAAACACTAAGAGAACAGCAGAAAGGAGAAACAGAGGAGAGACTCTGCAGAATTCAAGTCTCTAGTTCTCCATTTCATCTAAGCTAGTACTGGTTGTATCCCGTGTCAGGTATGGTCCCAGACATAATAACTAAAAGAGAAGTTAATTTCATTCACTGTGATACTTCTTGACATCTCCAGTCATCTGAGTTAACATATATCACCTCTGGCCGAGCACGGTGGCTCACACCTGCAAACTCAGCACTTTGGGAGGCAGAGGTGGGTGGATCACCTGAGGTCAGGAGTTTGAGACCAGCCTGGCCAACATGGTGAAACCCTGTCTCTACTAAAAATACAAAAATTAGCCAGGTGTGGTGGCACACTCCTGTAATCCCAGCAGAGGCTGAGGCAGGAGAATTGCTTGAAGCTGGGAGATGGAGGTTGCAGTGAGCCGAGATCATGCAACTGCACTTCAGTCTAGGTGACACAGCGAGACTCCGTTTCAAAAAAAAAAAAGAAAAGCATATATTACCTCTTAAATAATATGCAATGCAAAATAAATTATTGCAAGGCTTTTAGTTAGCGACACAAGGCAAGGATCCCAGAGAGAACCCAGGATGAGAAGTACGCAGGGCTTCAGCGACATGAAAGAGGACTTCAAAAAGGGGAGACACTTCTGAACTAGGCTTTACATTTTTAAGATATTCAGCTAAAAAAATGTTTTCTCACATTTTATGGCACTAAAATAGAGCTTTTACAGGACATCTGCTCATTTAGAAAACTATTAGGTAGGTGGGGTGTGGTGGCTCATGCCTGTAATCTCAGCACTTTGGGAGGCTGAGGTGGGAGGATTGCTTGAGCCCAGGAGGTCGAGGCCATAGTGAGCCAAGATTGTGCCACTGCACTCCAGCCTTGGCAACCAGAGTGAGACCCTGTCTCAAAAAAATTTTTAAAAGGCCAGGTGTGGTGGCTCATGCCTGTAATCTCAGCACTTTGGGAGGTTGAGGCAGGCAGATCAAATGATGCCAGGAGTTCAAAACGAGCCTGGCCAACACAGTGAAATCCCATCTCTACTAAAAATACAAAAATTAGCTGGGTGTGGTGGCACATGCTTGTAGTCCCAGCTACTCGGGAGGCTGAGGCACGACAATCTCTTGAGCCTGGGAGATGGGGGTTGCAGTGAGCTGAGATCACACCACTGCACTCCAGCCTGAGTGAGAGAGGAAAACTCTGCCTCAAAAAAAAGAAAGAAAAAGAGAGAGAGAGAAAGAAAGAAAGAGAGAGAGAGAGAAAGAAAGGAAGAAAAGAAAGAAAGAAAGAAAGAAAGAAAGAAAGAAAGAAAGAAAAGAAAAGAAAGAAAGAAAGAAAGAAAATTGTCATGTAGAATCCCTACCTAATATGAAAAATGAAAGAAAAATGAAGGTGAGTAGCAGGGCAAGAGCAAGAAACGTTGGATGGGGAACAAGAAGGACTGTGATTTGGACCACGATAAGGTTGCTCACTGAGCAGTGGAATGTTCTCTGATGGGCAGATCCAAGGGGCAGTTCAACTTGGAAGGGCTTCTAGGAGCAGAAGTGGCCTAAAGACTGTTGTGCTGGCTCTCCACTTCCTTATGTTTCAATTGTTGCTGTAGACCTGAGGGCAGCAAACCTTTTCTTTCAGGGGCAGATAGTAAATTTTGTAAACTTTGCATTGCAACAACTCTGGGCGCGGTGGTGTACACCTGTATTCCCACATCTTAAACTAAATTGATTCCAAACGCCCTATTCATGCCCTCTTGCCTGACAACTGCCTCCACTGCCTCCAACAGTGGCAGAAGTCAGTGGCCATGTTTGTTTAAGGATCTTAGCACTGTAATCATAGCAGGCAACTTATAAAAACAATTGTCAATATAGTCGATAGAGTAGACTTCTCTTGTGAATACAGCACACACCTGTCTGCCCAGCATGCCTTTTCACTCTTCTTTAGGTGATATTGCTCTCCTTCTTTGGGGATAATTGCTTTTCCCCCACCTCCAACCACACGGTCCTAGAGGGTGCAGCCAATCCTATTACAGGATACTTGATACAAGCCAGGCTGCACAGTACCTTACCTCCCCCAGCCACGGTGATTAGCTTGAGGAGTGGGCCAAATCAGGCCAAATATGATCATTCCATTGGGTTTTAAAATCTAGATCTAGTAGAAGAAAAAGCAAACATTTACTTTGCTCCTAGGTGATAAAGTCATGATGTGACCCAGAATTCCCAACAGGTCCCTCCCTTGAGATATAGAAAATACTTGTCTACATAGGAAAGTTAATTCAGAGAAAAGATGGCAGGGGGACAGGGGGTTGGGGGAGAGGCATTTAATTCCTGAAGATCCCTGAGCTTCTCTAGTTCCTGTTTACCTAAGGCTGAATTGTTGAGCTTCAATTCTGAGAACTACTCTAGTATCCAATAAGTCACTCTTATCTTTCTTTTTTCCCCCTTTTGTAAGTTTGAATTCAGTTTCTGTTGCTTGCAATCAGAGTCTCAGTGAATATATAAATTGTCTGGGATCTATTTTGGTTTTGCTTGAAGAGCATTTCGGGAATGAAAAGCCTGCAATTTGGGAACAAACTTTAAGAACCAATCATTTTCAAGAGGACAGTAGAAGACAGAAAAAAGTTTAAGTAAGAAAGAGTATATTTGTTATCCCTTGTAATAATAATGGCTGTCATTACCTATGAGGTGGGTATTATCTCTATTTTACAGGAGAGAAAATTGGCTCAGCAAACCAAACAGCTAGAAAGTGACAGGTTGTGAATTCGGATGTGTCTGATTTCAAAGCTTAATCATTTCACCAGGCTAGAATATGTTCCTGGCATGAAAGGAAAACCTTTCTTCAATCTAATGTATTTTCAGAAAATACCTTAAATCAAATGTTGGAACTGGAAATTCCTGTTCTATATTCCTCATTAATAGTCAGCTGCACATGCATTCATTCGGAGACATCCATAGGAATTACAGCAGAATCTACTGACTCATTAATTCCTGGTACTCTGAAAGAAGTTCAGATAATTTATCTGGCAGGAACCAGTCCTGGGATAAGGCCCATTAAAAGTCTATCTGAAGATATATACACCTACTATGCACCCACAACAATTAAAATTTTTTTAAAAAAATTTACGTGTACCTGAAGGCAAAACAATGAAAAACTTCTTACCTGTCTAGGGCAGGGGTTGGCAAACTCTGGCCTACAGCCCCGCTGCCTGTTTTTGTAAAGAAAGTGGTATTGGAACGCAGCCACATCTTTCATTTATCTATTGTCTTTGCTGCTTTCCTGCTACAATGGCAGCAGAGTTGTTGCAATGCAAAGTTTACAATATTTACTATCTGCCCCCGAAAGAAAAGATTTGCTGCCCTCTGGTCTAGGGCAACAATTGAAATATAAGGAAGTGGAGAGCCAGCACAACAGTCTTTAGGCCACTTCTGCTCCTAGAAGCCCTTCCAAGCTGAACTGCTCCTTGAATCTGCCCATCAGAGAACTTTCCGCTGCTCAGTGAGCAACCTTATCGTGATCCAAATCTCAGTCCTTGTTCCCCATCCGACGTTTCTTGCTGTTGCCCTGCTACTCACCTCCATTTTTCTTTCATTTTTCTTTTTCCATGTCCATAACCCAGGTGTAAATCTTCCTCTGCTTCCTACTCCCTAAGGCAGTGGTCCCTAACCTTGTTGGCACCAGGGACCAGTTTCATAAAAGACCATTTTTCCATGGACAAGGGATGGGAGGGATGGTTTCGTGATGAATCAAGTGCATTACATATATTGTGCTCTTTATTTCTATTATGATTACATTATAATATATAATGAAATAATTACACAACTCACCAAAATGTAAAATCAGTGGGAGTCCTGAGCTTGTTTTCCTGAAACTAGGTGGTCCCATCTGGGGATGATGGGAGACAGTGACAGATCATTAGGCATTAGATTCTCATAAGGAGCCCACAACCTAGATCCCTCACATGCCTAGTTCACAACAGGGATTGTGCTCCTATGAGAATCTACAGGGCTGCTGATCTGACAGGAGGTGGAGCTCCGGTAGTTCCTAACAGGCCACAGACTGGTACCACCAGCCAGTGGCCCAGGGATTCGGGAACCCTGCCATAAGGCATCTATTCACCTCTGCCCAGCCCTGTGGCCTCCTCCTTCTTCCAGCTGCAGAACTCAAGCCCTACCTACTCTTGAGTTTGGCCAGTGAGGAGAAGTACTAACAGAACAAAGAAGAGAAGAAATCAAGGTTGGGTGTTTATTTCCCTGGCTCCCTCCTGCTGGGCCGCTGCCTCCCGCTACCCAAGTGGGTAGCCCTGGCAAGGCCACCCCCAACTCCCCTATGCTCCATAGACTCTGAAATGCATCCTTCCCTTTGCTTCCTCAGACTCGGGTATCAAGTGGTTTCCGGTTGTTGCTACCATGAGGAACTACACTGGCTCCTACAGGTTTTCAGAAACCCTGCTCACATCTGTGTAATAGTCCCTCTATTAGTTACCAATTGTTGCGTAAAGTATTAGTCCCAAAACTTAATGCCTTAAAACAGCAAACATTGGCTGGGTGCGGTGGCTCACCCCTGTAATCCCAGGACTTCGGGAGGCCGAGACGAGTGGATCACCTGAGGTCAGGAGTTCGAGACCAGCATGACCTATATGGAGAAACCCCGTCTCTACTAAAAATACAAAGAATCAGCCGGTTGTGGTGGCAGGTGCCTGTAATCCCAGCTACTCTGGAGGCTGAGGCAGGAGAATTGCTTGAATCCAGGAGGCGGAAGTTGCAGTGAGCCAAGATTGTGCCACTGCACTCCAGCCTGGGCAACAAGAGCAAAACTCCATCTCAAACAAACAAACAAACAAAAACAGCAAACATTTATTATGTCACAGAGTTTCTCAGGGGCAAGAATCTAGTAGCAACTTTGCTAAGAGGTTCTGGTTCCAACTCTCTCTCGAGGTTTTGGTCAAACTGTTGGCCGAGGATGCCGTCATCTGAAGGCTTGAATGAAGCTGGGGGATTCACTTCCAAGTTTTCTCGCATGGCTGTTGGGAAGAGGCCTCAGTACCTTGACACAGGGGGCTCTCCAAAGGGTTTCTCACAATGTAGCTGGCATGAGACAGGGTAACCAAGATGTATTTTATAGCCTCATCTTGCAAGTAACGTTGATAAGATGTGGGTCTGTTTCCGGACTCTCTCTTCTGTTCTATTGCTGTATTTTTCTGTCTTGATGCTGATACCACACTGTCTTCTTTCTTTTACCTTTTTTTTTTCTTTTATTGAGACAGGGTCTTACTTTGTCATCCAGGTTGGAGTGCAGTGGCACAATCACAGCTCACGGCAGCCTCAGCTTCCTGGGCTCAAGCAATCCTCCTACCTTAGCCTCCAGGGTAGCTGGGAATATAGGTGCACACCACCATGCCCAGCTGATTTTTTTGTATTTTTTGTAGAGATGGGGTTCTGCCATGTTGCCCAGGCTGGTCTTAAACTCGTGGGCTCAAGTGGTCCTCCTGCCTCAGCCTCCCAAAGTGCTAGGATTCCAGGCATGAGTGACCATGCCCAGCCTTCTTCAACTTTTGCTTTAGAGTCAGGAGGTACGTGTACAGATTTGTTACAAAGGTATAGTTCATGATAGTAAGGTTTGGGGTATGATTGAACCCATCACACAGGTAACAAGCATAATACCCTACAAGTAATGTTTCAGCCCTTACCCCTTTCCTTTTCTCCCCTCTCTAGTAGACACCAGCATCTATTGTTCCTGTCTTTTTTTGTTGTTGTTTATTTTTTTTGAGAGTCTCATTGCCCAGGCTGGAGTGCAGTGGTGTAATTTTGGCTCACTGCAACCTCCACCTTCTGGGTTCAAGTGATTCTCCTCCTCAGCCTCCCAAGTAGCTAGGACTACAGGCATGTGCCACCAGACCTAGCTAATTTTTGTATTTTTAGTGGGGACAGGGTTTCACCATGTTGGCCAGCCTGGTCTTAACTACTGGCCTCAAGTGATCCACCCGCCTCAACCTCCCAAAGTGCTGGGATTGTAGGTGTGAGCCACCATGCCAGGCCTCTGCATGAATTTTAGAATCAATTTGTCTTTTTTTCTTTTCTTTACAAAATAGCCTGCAGTAATTTTCATTAGCATTGAGTTAACAGCCATTTGGAGAGAACTGACATCTTAATAATACTGAGCCTTCTGACCTATGAACATAGTATATCTCTCCATTTGTTAAAATCATCTTTATCTCATCAGTGTTTTACAGTTTTCACTGTTTAGGTCTTGCAATTCTTTGTCAGATTTTCACAATTTAAAAAATTATTGGAGTTTATAAGGAGAACTAGCTGGAATGATCATTTTGATTTTGAAGTAGGTGAAGAACATTTGTATTTGGTAGGCACATTTATTTTTATATTTTCCTCTTATATCAAAAAGTTAAATACAGGCCAGGCACAGTGGCTCATGCCTGTAATCCCAGCACTTTGGGAGGCTGAGGTGGGCAGATCACTTGAGATCAGGAGTTCGAGACCAGCCTGGCCAACATGGCAAAACCCTGTCTCTACTAAAAAGAATACAAAAATACCCTGTCTCAAAACAAAAAAAAAATTTTAATTAAATACAGATTCATGGGCAACCTTAGGTCTTATTTTGCAAAGTATATGAACATTCACATTCTGAATGCAAGGAAGGACAATGACATCTAAAACAAAATTGTTCATTTTCTCAAAGTGCAAAAGCAGCTCACATGGTTAAAAATGCCACTTTTTTCCATGAACATTGCTGCCGCGTTTTACGCATGAATAACTGGAATTATGGTTCTTTAGATTAAGATGACTATATTATTTTAAAACTTCCTTGATGAACGTGATATTTTTCTTTGCTCACTCAAACTTTATACATGAGAAGATTAAATATTAACATACTACCATTCTTCTAAATAAAACATTTTAAGTGTATTTAAATTAGGTATACCGGAGAGTGGGATTACAAGACTGAATGTTTAGTGTGAAAATTGTAGCTGTCTGTTTTTACTCAATTGAGTGAGTTTACAATAGTAGTGGCCAGGCATGGTGGCTCACGCCTGTAATCCTAGCACTTTCGGAGGCTCAGGTGGGCGGATCACCTGAGGTCTGGAGTTTGAGACCAGCCTGACCAACATGGAGAAACCCCGTCTCTAAAAGTACAAAATTAGCCAGGCATGGTAGCAGATGCCTGTAATCCCAGCTATTTAGGAGGCTGAGGCAGGAGAATCTCTTGAGCCTGGGAGGTGGAGGTTGTGGTGAGCGGAGATCACGCCATTGCACTCCAACCTGGGAAACAAGAACAAAACTCCGTCTCAAAAAAAAAAAAAAGGTTAGTAGTGTCACTCATTCTTTGTAAAGTTTTTGTTATTGTTGTCTTGGGTTTTTTTGTTTGTTTGTTTGTTTTACTGTAACTTATTTTGCCTCAGCCATTAGGATCACAGAAAATTACCAGGGTCTTGGTCTGCCCTGGGATTTGAAATCCCAGAAGACTTAAATTTTCATGATTTTTGAATCTATTGAAAATGGTATTGTTTTTCTAATTGTAGTGTCTGATTCTCATTGCTAGTACATAGGAATTTTTGTAGAAATAGCTTGTATCCTGCAATTTCATTTATTTTAGTAGCTTTATTTGTAGACGCCATTGGATTTTCTCCATGAATGCTCATGTTATCTATGAATCAACACAATTTTACTTCATCCTTTCTGATATAAATACCTTTTATTTCTTTTTCTTGGCTAGAATCTTCACTACAATGTTAAGTAGAGTTGGTAAGAGCAGACATTCTCCCCTTATAACTAATCTTAGGGGGAAAACATTTAGTTGGTAGCCATTAAGTTTGATGTTATCTGTAGGTTTTTGATAAATACCCAAGAGCAGGTTGAGAAGTTCCCTTCTACTGCTATTTTGGGGAGATCTTATTTTTGTTTTTATTTTTAGACAAGGACTTCCCTCGCCTAGGCTGGAATGTCTTGGCACAATTAGAGTTCACTGCAGCCTCCACCTCCCAGGCTGAAGCAATTCTCCCACCTCAGCCTCCAGGGTAGCTGACTACAGGTTCACACCACCACACCCAGCTAATTTTTGTATTTTTTATAGAGATGAGGTCTTACCATGTTGCCATGGCTGGTCTCAAACTCCTGGGCTCAAGCAATCTGCCTGCCTCAGCCTCCCGAGTAGCTGGGACTACAGGTACCCGACACCACGCCCAGCTAATCTTTTTGTATTTTTAGTAGAGATGGGGTTTCACCGTGTTAGCCAGGATGATCTCGGTCTCCTGACCTCGTGATCCGCCCAACTTGGCCTCCCAAAGTGCTGGGATTACAGGCATGAGCCACCGCGCCCGGCCGTTTTTTGTTTTGTTATTTTTTTTTAATCATGAATCTGTCACATTCATCAGAACTTTGGTAGTTTGTGCTTTCAAGGAATTTGTCTATTTCACCTAAGTTGTTGAATTTATTGGCATAAAATTGTTAATAGTATTCCCTTACTATCCTTTTAATAAATATCATGATGTTACCTCTATTATTATCATTATTATTATTATTATTTTGAGATGGAGTTTTGCTCTTGTTGCCCAGGCTGGAGTACAATGGTGCAATCTTAGCTCACTGCAACCTCTGCCTCCTGGGTTCAAGCAATTCTCCTGCCTCAGCCTCCCAAATAGCTGGGATTACAGGCATCCCCCACCACGCCTGGCTAACTTTGTATTTTTTGTAGGGTTGGGGTTTCTCCATGTTGGTCAGGCTGGTATCAAACTCCAGACCTCAGTTGATCCACCCACCTGGGCCTCCCTAAGTGCTGGGATTATAGGAGTGAGCCACCGCACCCGTCCTTACCTCTATTATTCTTAATACTAATAATTTGTTTTAGGCTGGGTGCAGTGCCTCATGCCTATAATCCCAGCACTTTGGGAGGGCAAGGCAGGAGGATTGCTTGAGCCAGGAGTTCAAGACCAGTCTGGGCAACGTGGTGAAATCCCGTCTGTACAAAAAATACAAAAATTAGCCAGGCATGGTGGTGCGCACCTGTGGGCCCAACTAATTGGGAGGCTGAGGCAGGAGGATTGCTTGAGCCCAGGAGGCTGAGGTTGTAGTGAACCAAGATCATACCACTGCACTCCTTCCTGGGTGACAGAGTGAGACCTTGTATTAAAAAAAAAAAAAAAAATTATTTTATTACTTTTTTATTATTATTTCTTTATTGTTCCTGTTTTCCATTTTACCGATTTTGGCTCTGATCTTTATAGTGTTCTTCCTTCTACTTACTCAAGGCTTAATTTGCTTTTCTTTTTCTAGTTTCTTAATATGAAAACTGAGTCATTGATTTCACACCTTTCTTCTTTTATAATGTAAATATTTATTATTCCAAAATTCCCTCTAAATTCTCCTGCACTGTATAAACTTTAATATGTGGCATTTTCATTTTTATTTAGTTTGAAATACTTTCCCATTTCCATTTTGATTTATTCTTTGATCAAGGGTTATTTAAGGGTGCTTTATTTAGTTTCCAAATATTGATATGTATTGCTAATTTAATTTCATGTGTTCAGAAAATGCACTTTGTAGGAAGTGAATGCTTTTAAATTTGTTGAGACTTGTTTTATGGCCCAGAATATGATCTATCTTGGTAAATGTTCTGTGTGCACTTGAAAAGAATTTGCATTCTGCTCTTGTTGGGCAGAATGTTCTATAAATGGCAATTAGGCCAACTTGATTGATAATGCTGTATCAGTAAACAAAATTAACTGTATTAGTCCATTTTTACACTGTTGATAAAGCCATACCTGAGTCTGGGTAATTTATAAAGAAAAAGAGGTTTAAGGGATTCACAGTCCCACGTGGCTGGGGAGGCCTTACAATTATGGCAGAAGGTGAAAGGCATGTCTTACATGGTGGCAGGCAAGAGAGAATGACAGCCAAGTGAAAGGGGAAAGCCCTTATAAAACCATCAGATCTGGTGAGACTTATTCACTGCCACAAGAACAGCATGGGGGAAACCGCCCCTATGATTCAATTATCTCTCACTGGCTTCTTCCCACAACATGTGAGAATTATGGGAGCTACAATTCAAGATGAGATTTGGGTGGGGACACAGCCAACCATATCAGGAATCTCTAAAAACGTATTGTGGAGAATTCCAAAAAGCCTGATGAAGGATACAATTTTTGCATGTTAGAATTATTTTGCATTTCAAGTTAAACTGTTTTCCCCAGCCATATTTGTTCCTACTCTTTTTTTTTTTACCTTCAGCCCATTGTTGACATAAAGAAAGAAACTGAGACAAAAACAGGTAAATATTTATTTGGGCCAAGGTTGAGGACTGCAGCCTGGGAAACACTTCCAAATTACCTTGGGACGTGCTCTGGAGAACCAAAAAGTGACTTGAGTTTTTAAAGAAAAAAGAATGAATCAGGAGAGGGGCAATTACAAAAGGTATTTGTCAGAAATTCTCATTGGTTTAGAGAAATAACATTGGTTGGTGATTGGCTGTATATTACTGAACTATATATAGGGTATGAGTTATGGTGTCCAGCCTGTGGCATCTTTAGGTTAATTTATAGTCATTTATGGTGACACTCAGTCTAGAGTCTATCTAAGAGGAGGATTCAAGAGATGATTACTCAGTTACTCAGCTGGAGGTGGGGAAATGGGACTTGGCTGCTGCCTCACTCCTGTGCCTCTCTGGACCTGATAACCTTCCTCAGATAAAAAGTTTTCTTTTTGGCTGGGCACGGTGGCTGATGCGTGTAATCCCAGCACTTTGGGAGGCCGAGGCAGGAGGATCACCTGAGGTCAGGAGTTCGAGACCAGCCTGACCAACATGGAGAAACCCTGCTCTACTAATAATGCAATACTAGCTGGGCATGGTGGGGCATGCCTGTAGTCCCAGCTACTCGGGAGGCTGAGGCAGGAGAATTGCTTGAACCCAGGAGGCGCAGGTTGTGGTGAGCCTAGATCCCACCATTGCACTCCAGCCTGGGCAATAAGAACGAAACTCCATCTCAAAAAAAAAAAAAAAAAAAAAAGTTTTATTTTCTTTCTCACTGGCATGATTTCCTGTTGGATGTGAGGAAGCACACAAGAGCCTACTCCCAGCTAAGATTGTGGGCTTGCTTTTCAGGTCTAGGTCTCTCTCATGTTTTCCCAAAGGCCCACAATCATTTGGCTAGCTTTCCTCTTTTCTTCTGAGCTGACAAGGGGTAACAGAATCACAAAACTGAAAACATTGTAAGGGTTTCAGAAATCTTATCGAAATCTAATTGTAAATTACAAATTCCCTTTTGGTTCTGCTTACCCAACATTGATGTTGCAGGAGGCTGGAAGTACAGAGAGAAGTAAGATATAGCCCTTGCTATAAAGCAAGGATCATCAAATTTCTTCTGTAAAGGGCCAGATAGTAAATATTTTAGGCTATGGGGAGATGTTGTGATGTAATAAGAAATATATATTTGGTCTCTGTCCCTAGTTCCTGGCACATAGCTCTTGGAACTTTGGAACCTCTGAAGGGATGAATGTCTATTTATATGCTAATGAGATGACTGAAGGCTAGGGCTTCCTAAGCAGTCTCAGCACCAAGGCTGGTTGCCAGGGGAAGCAATCATGTGAGTAGAGATTGGAACTTTTAGTCCCACCTGCCAATCTCCAGGGAGAAGAAAGAAGCCAAAGGTTGAGTTGATCATCAGTGGCCAATGATTTAATCAATTGTGCCTTTGTAATGAAGCCTCCATAAAAACACCAAAGGACTGGGCTTGAAAATATATATATATATTTTTAAAGACAGAGTCTCACTGTCACCCAGGCTGGATTGTAGTGATACAATCACGTCTCACTGCAGCCTCTACCTCCTGGGCTCAAGTGATTCTCCCACCTCAGCCCCCCGAGTAGCTGGAACTACAGGTGCCCGCCACCGCCCGGCTAATTTGTATGTTTTATAGAGACAGGGTTTTGCCGTGTTGCCCAGGCTGGTCTCAAACTTCTGGGCTCAAGCAATCCGCCCACCTCAGGCTCCCAAAGTGCTGGGATTACAGGGGGTGAGCCACCATGCCTGGCCTGAAGAGCTTCTTGATAGCCGAACACATGGAGGTGCCTGGAGGGTAGAGCACCCAGAGAGGGCATGGAAGCTCCGTGCCCTTTCTCATAAACCTTCTGATGCATTGCTTCCATCTATCTGTTCATTATATCCTTTATAATAAATGGATAAACATAAGTAAAGTGTTTCCCTAAGTTCTATGAGGTGTTCTAGCAATTTAGCTGAACCCAAGAAGGAGGTCATGGGAACTCCAATTTATAGTGTTACTAGACTGAGCTGGGGCCTGTTTGCCTGGTACAGTAAGACCAAACATCCATGCTGAGATTTTGTAGTGAGAGAAACAAGGCATTTATTCGCAGGGTGCCATGCAAGGAGAATCTGGCAGTTCATGCTTAAGATCTGACCTCTGCAAGCCAAGGGTTTTTAAAGGTAGAAGCAAATTTCAGGAAAGCAGAAGTTACAGGCAAAATTGTAAATCAATACTTGGAGGTTAAACATCAGTTTGGCCTAAAAAGTCAGGATATCTTAAACCAAGGGCTTACAAGTCATGGGTCGATTAAAAGATTTTCTGATTTGCAATTGGTTAGGGAAGGAAAGCTTCATCTAAAGACTTGGGGTCATCAATTAGGTCTGGCCCATGGGCGTGACTCCCTCCTAGTCCCTGAGGAAGAAATTTAGAACAAAGATTGGCAACGGCCGGGTGCGGTGGCCCAAGCCTGTAATCCCAGCACTTTGGGAGGCCGAGACGGGCGGATCACGAGGTCAGGAGATCGAGACCATCCTGGCTAACACAGTGAAACCCCATCTCTACTAAAAAATACAAAAAACTAGCCGGGCGAGGTGGCGGGTGCCTGTAGTCCCAGCTACTCGGGAAGCTGAGGCAGGAGAATGGCGTAAACCTGGGAGGCGGAGCTTGCAGTGAGCCGAGATCACGCCACTGCACTCCAGCCTGGGCGACAGAGCGAGACTTTGTCTCAAAAAAAAAAAAAAAAAAAAAAAAGATTGGCAACCAGAGTTCAGTCCTCAGTGTTCCCCTTATCTGAGGTCTGTGTGCCAGAAGTTACAGAGGTCTGGATTTCTAAAGAACAACTCGGGGCTATTTGTTAACATGTCATCTTTAGTTTCTACAGGGAACCAAACATTGCATGACTCTAACTTCCTTGGCTATTGTTTTAAGCTACTATTACCTTTTTTGCTTATTAAATTGCTCATTTACTTCTCAGGGCTAGCTAGGTTCCTGGAATTTCCCTTAAATGAACTCAAGATTTGCCTTTATTTCCATGCTTGAGGTTGCCTACCAGGGGCCTCTGTTCCTTCTCAATAGCTGATTGGCCGGAAGCACGAGTCACAACCTTGGGCTTGCAATTGGCATCTAAAGCAGTCTTATGGGACTGGGTCCTCAACCCATGGGATCTGACGCTATCTCTAGGTAGATAGTGTCAGAATCGAATGGAATTATAGGATGCAAAGCTGGTGCCTGAAGAGAATTCCTTGGTGTATGCAGAAAAACCCACACACATCTGGCATCAGAAGTGAAGTATTGAGTGGTGTGAGTAGAGAGAAAAAACACTGAGAAGACAAAGTGGTTTAGGCTGCTGGGAAAGGACTGCTTGTCTGTTGGCCAGGACATTTCTCAGCTGGACTAATGAGATGATGACTTTATTCTCTTAAACCTCCAAGGCACAGATGATGCAGGGCATGACTCCAGGGAGCACCATTCACTTAGACTATAGTGAATAGCACCCCCTGCAGCTGTGCAACATGGTGGCTCAGGCCACTTTATACACCTGTCATATTCTCTCTCTCCACTTCATCCCCGCCACCACCCTGTACAACCACCATCATGCTCAAAAAACCCTTGCCTAGCACACTCCTGGACTACTGATGTCATAACAACTGTGGGAAATGATGCAAACAGCAACATTAATATCCACAAGCTAAAATACAGGGTGGCTTCATTTTCTTCTTCTTTTCTTTCTCTGTGATATCAGGTTGTGTTTCTGGCTATGAGAAAGACACCATCCAGTCCCAAAGAATGGACTTAGAGGCATGAAGAACAGCGAAAATCAGATTTTGTTTTGTTTTGTTTTGTTTTGTTTTTGAGATGGAGTTTCACTCTTGTTGTCCAGACTGGAGTGCAGTGGCACAATCTCGGCTCACTGCAACCTCTGCCTCCCGGTTCAAGTGATTCTCCTGCCTCACCCTCCCGAGTAGCTGGGATTACAGGCACCCGCCACCACACCCAGCTAATTTTTGTATTTTTGGTAGAGACGGGGTTTCACCATGTTGGCCAGACTGGTCTCGAACTCCTGACCTCAGGTGAACCACCTGCCTCGGCCTCCCAAAGTGCTGATTACATATGTGAGCCACCATGCCCGGCTGAAAATGAGACTTTTTTGTAATGGTCTTGCAAGACTTGGTGTCTGGTGGGCAGGCACACACAGGGCAGCTACAGCAGATAATTTATCTCCTAGCACACAAGTCCCTCCCCCAGTTCCTCACTGGTCAAGTACTATGGGGTTACAATCTTCCCAGATGTCACCTAAGTTTCATTATCCTTCTTATAAGGTTACACCCTGGTCCCTTTTTCCGCTTAAGTTTTGATTTCCCAGTAACGAAACTTTCTTCCCTTTCATGGGCTGACCCCTCCTCTACATTCTGTTCACTTACTCTGATCTTCTAGGTGCATGAGCTGTGCACTTTGTTACATTCTCAGGCTGGCTGCCAGTACTTAGATTTATCATGCCTTGAGAATGGACCATTTAAAATGTTTTCTCACATAGCTCTACATCTTACTTGTCTTGGGCCATTTTTTAATTCCCTAAACTAGAGGTTCCCAGCCTTTTTGCACCAGGGATTGGTTTTGTGGAAGATAATTTTTCCAGAGATGGGAGCAGGATGGGGGAATGGTTTCATCAGGCTTTGGATTCTCCTAAGGAGCATGCAACTTAGATGCAATCTGGATCCCTCACATGCACAGCTCACAATAAAGTTTGTATTCCTATGAGAATCGAATGCCCCCGCCGATCTGACAGGAAGCAGAGCTCAGGTGGTAATGTGTGCGTTGGGGAGCTGTAAATACAGGTGAGCTTTGCTCCCTTGCCCGCTGCACGCCCCCTACTGTGCTGCTCGGCTCCTGCTCCGCTGCTCGGTTCCTAATGGGCCATGAACCAGTACTGGTCCATGTCCCAGGGGCTGGGGTCCCCTGCCCTAAACTGTATTGGATTGAACAGACTAACTCCTGAATTCCAGAGACCTCCAAGAACTCAGAGGCACTCCAGGGACCAACAGAGGCAATTCAACAAGTGGTACTTCATTCATTAAGGAAGGATGGAACCCATGCCAGCAGGCCTAAGCCTTTGGAGTTGGTGATAAGCTTATATGTGAGATCACAAAATGAAAATCCTTCAGGCTTGTTACCAGTAAAGATTTTTAAACATATGTTTTGGAGGAAAAACTGATTTGGAAGTTTACAGTTTGTCTGCCCTTTTGATCTTTGTGTCAGTCTATGCTTATCTTTTTATTTCTTGGTGCATTACAGAGTTCTCATTAAGTCACTCTTGGAATGGATGCTCACCCTGTGCTCACAGTTATCTTTAGGGAGGGTTTGTGGCTAGTAGACCTCCCCAGCAGGTGAGGGCCCAGGGCACAATACATTCTGTCCCTTCCTTCCAACTCTAAATGTTTAAGGCAAGATAAGTCATATTAAAATTACCACGAAGAACAGCCTCAAGTGGAAAATAAGACACACAATAAGATGACTTAGGAACATAAGGGAACCCAGGGTCCTATAACGTGTCAGCCTCCAGTGTTGCAGGAATTTGTGGGCTGACCATATGTGAGTCTTTTCATCATTTTCTATTGCTCACTAACTAAGCTACTGTCACACTCAATTGGTCACTATGCAGAAGCTGGATCCAGAAATACCACTGGAGGCCGGGCATGGTGGCTCACGCCTATAATCCCAGCACTTTGGGAGGCCGAGGCAGGTGGATCACGTGAGGTCAGGAGTTTGAGACCAGCCTGGCCAACATGGTGAAGCCCCGTCTCTACTAAAAACACAAAAATTAGTCAGGTGTGGTGGCTCATGCCTGTAGTCCCAGCTACTCAGGAGGCTGAGGCAGGAGAATCACTTGAACCCAGGAGGCAGAGGTTGCAATGAGCTGAGATCACGCCACTGCACTCCGGCCTGGGCAACAGAGTGACACTTAGTCTCAAAAAACAAACAAACAAACAAACAAAAACCAGAAGTACCATTGGAGAGAATGTTTCCAAGTCCTCAGGACAGGCTGAACTGATAAAGTGGAGGTTGAGAAAAAAAATTTGAGGTGAAAGTTGCCCTGCCCATCTCGTGGAATTTCTGTAGGCCAGATCCTGTCGATTCTGACCAAAGGGTGGCCAACCAAACTTGGAGCTGGGGGAAACTGGGAAAGCAGAGACTTTCCCTAGGACAAACAGATACCAGTCGCTCAAGGTAGAACTAAGGGTCAAAATGGACCAGGATCCACTCAAGAAGATAGGCTGTGGATGTACTGAAGAAGGCACACAGAAACAATCAGTGGGGGTATCATATTAGCATTTTCCTGAGAAGCAAAACCAATAGGAGATAGAGAAAAATGAGGAGATTTTTAACAAATGTTTTAATTTTTATTTTTTGTAAGTTTTATTTTGATCTTTTCCACTTCTCCTATGTCACTACTGAAACATTTTAAATGTTTCCTGTAGCTTCTTGAACATATGTATTAAAATCATTTTTTTATTTTTATTTTTTCAAATATTGGATTTATTTATTTATTTATTTATTTTACACTTTAAGTTCTAGGGTACATGTGCACAATGTGCAGGTTTGTTACGTATGTATACATGAGCCATGTTGGTGTGCTGCACCCATCAACCCGTCATTTACATTAGGTATTTTTCCTAAGGCTATCCCTCCACCATCCCCCCACCCCACGACAGGCCCCGGTGTGTGATGTTCCCCACCCTGTGTCCAAGTGTTCGAAATGAGGAGATTTATTATGAAAATTGGCTCACACAATTATGGAGGCCTTCAAGAAGTCCCACGATATCAGCTGGGTGCAGTGGCTCATGCCTGTAATCCCAGCACTTTGGGAGGCAAAGGCAGGCAGATCACCTGAGGTCAAGAGTTCCAGACCAGCCTGGCCAACATGGTGAAACCTCGTCGTCTCTATTAAAAATACAAAAAAAAAAAAATTAGCTGGGCATGGTATCACACACCTATAGTCCCAGTTACACAGGGAGGCTGAGGCAGGAGAATTGCTTGAACCCAGGAGGCAGAGGTTGCAGTGAGCCAAGATCGTACCACTGCACTCCAGCTTGGGTGACAGAGGAAGACTCCATCTCAAAAAAAAAAAAAAGGAGGAAGAAGAAGAAGTTCCACAATATGCCACCTGCAAGCTGGAGAAACAGCAAAGCTGTTGATGTCATTCAGTCCCAGTCTGAAGGCCTGAGAACCAGGAGTTCTGATGTCTGAGGGCAGGAGAAGATGGATATCCCAGCTGAAGAAGAGAGAGAGAAAGAAAGTGAGGGAGACAGAGAGACAGAATTTGCCCTTCCTCCACATTTTTGGTTCTATTTGGCCCTCAACACATTGGATGATGCCACCCACACTGGGGAGAGTGGATCTGCTTTACTCAGTCTACTGAATCAAATGCTGATCTCTTCCAGAAACACCCTCACAAACACACCCAGGAATAACTTTTACCAGCTACCTGGGCATCCCTTAGCCTAGTCAAGTTGACTCCTAAAATTAACCATCACAGACATGGAAAGTGGCAAACCCTGGAGATCTGCAGGATATGTCAGAATCCAAAACCTCAGCAAGGTTGGTAAAAGAGGGCAGAGGCAAAGAGAATCAGACTTAAGTATTGCCAGAGAGCTCATTAATTTTCTGCTTTAGGTCTCAGGGCAGGAAAGGCCTAGGGCTTGTGAAATATTTGGAGCCCGTGAAAATATCTGGGACCTTGAAAACCAGTGTTGCTCTAAAATACAGCTCGAGACCAGCCTGGGCAACATGGCAAAAACCCCGTCTCTACAAAAAGTACAAAAATTAGCCAGGCATGGTAGCTTGCACTTGTCCCAGCTACTCAGCAGGCTGAGGTGGGAGGATCGCTTGTGCCTGGGAGGCAGAGGTTGCAGTGAGCTGAGATCATACTACTGCCCTCCAACCTGGGTGACAGAGCTGTCTCAAAAAAAAAAAATTAATAAAATATAAAGAGAAAATTTCAAAATATAAGTTAATAAATGTGAAATAAGTGTGTATAAAGCACTTCATTCTTGTCAACTTCATTAATTGTTCATATTGCATTCATAAAAATTTCCTTATATTTGGAAATAAATTGCAAATTAGCATAGTGGTGAAGGCATTGGACTGTGAAGCCAAATTGCCTGTGTCCAAATTCTAGCTCCGCTCTTTACTATGTAACTTCCAGCAAGTTACTCAACATCTCTGAGCTTCATTGTCCTCATTCTTTCTAATCCCATAAATAAATTGTGGATAATTATATCACTAACCTCATAGATTTTTTTTTTTTTTTTTCCTTTCAGACAGAGTCTCGCTCTGTCGACTAGACTGGAGTGCAATGGCATGTTCTTGCCTCACTGCAACCTTCACCTCCTGGGTTCAAGCGATTCTCCCGTCTTAGCCTCCCATGTAGCTGGGACTAAAGGCACCCGCCACCATGCCGGCTAATTTTTGTAGTTTTAGTAGAGACTGGGTTTCATCATATTGGTCAGGCTGATCTCCCAACTCCTGACCTCAGGTGATCCACCCGTCTTGGCCTCCCAAAGTGCTGGGATTACAGGTGTGAGCCACCACACCCAGCCACTAACCTCATCGATTTTTAAGAGGATTAAATGGGCAGAAGACTTGGAACAGCGCATGGCACATTCTCTATACCAGATGTGTACTAATTGTTGTTATTATTTTCTCACTTGGAAAGATTCCAAAACATGAACTGATATGTAAGAAATCATAACCAAATTAAATGAGTTATTCATACATAAGTAATTTTAAAAGCAAAATTATACTCTTTCCAAATAATTTCTTACAACATTTTATCAATGAAAATTTCAAGCAAATACAGATGTAAAAATAAAGATGCAAAGAGAGGCTGGGAGCAGTGGCTCATGCGTGTAATCCCAGCAGTTACAGTTGATGTGTGATATAGCCGGTGCTATTTTAATGTTTGCTACAATTGGTAGGCAAGCCTGAAAAAGCTCTGAAAAAGCCAAGCAAGCTGCTTTTATCTCCCGAGACAGACAAAATCCATCTCTAAACTGGGCCAGTTTAAGGTCAATAAGTGATTGCAATCAGCTGGCTGAACCAGTGGGCGCTTCCTGGAATGGCGAAGTTAACGCAGTTCTTGCCAGAAGCTGTTGCTGTGAAGAGCAGGTTTCAGAGTTGAGTCTTCAACACCAGACCTCTGCGATGGGCTTCGGGATTCGAGGCTCCGTCCCTTTCTCAGAAGGTAAGGCTCGCGACATTGGTCTAACAATAAGGGCGCCTTAGAATGAACACTTCGGGCTCGTTTTGTCTCTTTGCAGACTCGCAATAACCCCTTGCAGAGTAAGGAAGGCGGGTGACTTCTAGTCCTGGGGGCAGGGGCCCTGAAGGAACCAGAGATCAGTGCTCCTGGCGAGGAGCAGGGGGCGGGGATAAGGCGGGCGGAGGGCGGAGCTAGGAGGGGAAGGGCCTGGTCGGTGGGACAAGGGCGGGGACCGAGGGCTAGGGGCGGGCAGGCTGGGGTGCGGCGGTGGACCTGCAGGTCTCCCTAATCCCGAGCCCAACCAGCGCAGCAGAGACTCTTTCTGCAGGAAAAAGATCCCTCCAGCCAAGTCAACTCGTTCTTCCTTCCCTCACGGTCTCCATAACCCCAACCAAGCAGGAGGCGAGGCCATTGGAGTGGAAGAGTAAGGAAGGCGGAAGGGAATGGCCAGAGGAAGCGCCGGTAGGTGGAATAGTATGGAATACTCGGTCTTCTTCCACACCTACTCTTAGGCTACTCCTCTGCAACCAGGCCTCTCTGGGAGATCTTGTCTTCTACAAAATGTGTGCCCTGCCTTGTTACTAAGTCTGATTAATTTGCTGTAATTGGGAATTAAATTAACTTAGGAAGCCTAGATGCATTGGGAGTAATTGGATCCCGGGGTGGCAGCACTCAACCCCTCTCCGCAACAAGGCAAGGTAGGCGTGGTTATCATGCGAAACAGAAGAGTCAGAGCTGCAATCAGAATAGCCTGACGGTGCAAACCGAGGGCGTTTGCTAATTGCTGATGGTGTTGCTACAAGTGAAGTAGATGGGAAGCCTACTAAATTCTTCCCGGATCTGCATAAGCAGAAAACTTCTAGGTCAAGTGAACAAAAGCCTAAGCTGAATCATAAAAAATAGAATCATGGTGCTTAACCAATTTTCAGACTTGAGCCTGTGTACAGACCTTGAACCGCTTGAATAAAGGAAAAGTCAGATCCCCTTGAGGAAGGACCTGGGTACACTACTGAAGATACATATACCGCTAATCTTTCTCCCAGCCTGGGGAAGGGACCTATGGCCTTTTACCAGGATAACCGTACATTGGGGAAGAGACAACTCTGCATTTCCTTTCGGGACTTCTTGATACTTGCTCTAAACTGATGTCGATTTCAGGAGACCCAAAACATCACTGTGGTCCACTAGTCAGAGTAGGGGCTTATGGAGATCAGGTGCTCAATGAAGTTTTAACTCACAGTGGGCCCAGTGGGTCTCCAAAACCATCTTCAGTTATTTCCCCAGCTTTAGAATACACAGCTGGGGCCGGGCACAGTGGCTCAACGCCTGTAATTCCAGCACTTTGGGAGGCCGAGGCAGGTGGATCACCTGAGGTCAGGAGTTCGAGACCACCCTTGCCAACATGGCAAAACCATCTCTACTAAAAAATACAAAAATTAGCTGGGCACAGTGGCAGGTGCCTGTAATCCCAGCTACTCAGGAGGCTGAGGCAGGAGAATTGCTTGAACCCAAGAGGTGGAGGTTGCAGTGAGCCGAGACTGCACCATTGCACTCCATCCTGGGAGACAGAGCAAGACTCCGTCTCAAAAAAAAAAAAAAAAGAATACATAATTGGAATAGACATACTAAGCAGCAGCTGGCAGAGTCCTCACATTGCTTCCCTGACCTGTGGAAAGGGCTACTATGGTGGGAAAGGCCAAGTGGAAGCCATTAGAATTGCCCCTACCTAGGAAAATTGTAAACGAAAAGCAAATTCCTGGAGAGATTGCAGATATTAGTGTCATCATCGACGACCTGAAAAATGCAGAAGTGGTGATTCCCACCATACTCCCATTAAACTCCTGTTTGACCTGCACGAAAGACAGATGGGCCTTGGAGAGTGACAGTGGATGACTGTAAGCCAAATTACATAAAATTTCTTTGATTTACTTGCTTTTGGTGTTCATTTAAAAGTATATTGCCCCAGGCTGGGCCTGGTGGCTCACGCCTGTAATCCCAGCACTTTGGGAGGCCGAGGCGGGCGGATCACGAGGTCAGGAGATCGAGACCATCCTGGCTAACACGGTGAAACCCCATCTCCACTAAAAATACAAAAAATTAGTTGGATGTGGTGGCATGCACCTGTAGTCCCAGCTACTAGGGAGGCTGAGGCAGGGGAATCGCTCGAACCCAGGAGGTGGAGGTTGCAGCTGAGATCGTGCCACTGCCCTCCAGCCTGGGCAACAGAGCAAGACTCTGCCTAAAAGAAAAAAAAAAAAAAAGTATACTGCCCCAGCATTATGGGAGGCCCCATTTTGGGGATGGAGAAAGGAAGAACATAGCAATTTTCCCCTGAGGGAAGCCTTTTTCAGTGGTTCTCTCCCCATGCCTCTTGAGGTAGACAAAGGGCACAACATAAATGGTCATTGATAGGTACAAACTGTTCTATACCAAAATAAAATAAAATAAATGGTCATTGATAGAGGCACAAAGATTAGGGCACATCTTTCTACAGAATGCTGTGTGACCATGAAAAAGACTGAGGTAGATCTATATTTACTGATATGGAAAAATGTATTAATACATAATATATTTATGACTACAAAACAAAGTTGCAAAGTATGAATGTTGTAAATGTGTTGGAAAAGTTCATGGTAAAATGTTATCAGAGGTTTCTTCTGGGAAGTGGTGTTGGAGAGTAACTATATCAGTGACAAAGCTTTCTGTTGCAAGTAAAAAAAAAAAAAAAAAAAAAAAAGACCCATTTGGCCAGGGTTTAATATACAATAAGAAAGTGTCTTGTCTTGCAAAATAAGAAGTCCATAGAAACAGGGACCCTGGGCTTGTTGAACACAGCAGCTCCTCTTTCCATCTTTCTGCTTTCCATATACTTGTAAGCAAAGTTCAGCAATGCTCTTGTGGAGTCCCCTAGCCAAAGTCACCTATCAAAGGAGTCCCATATCTGCTCAGTAATGAAGCTTTGTTCTCGGTGGCTCCTCTTGTGAGGGGTAGGTGCAGAGGTTTCAGGAGTCACATCCAAACTTGACAGCATTCATAGCAGAGAAAGCATTGTGCTAATCTAGGTCCTGTGAAAAGCAGACACCAAAACAGGATTAAATGTGCTAGAAATTTATTAAGGGAAATGCCTTTAAGAGAAATTGATGAAGGAGGTGATGGAGGCTGAGAGAGCCATCAGAGATTGATGAAGGTCTGAACACAAGAGGAGAGGGGGAAGTTAGGGTAGAAGGTTGGAGGAAAGTGTCTTAGTCATGTACTTCTAAGGAAAATTCAGCAATGCTGTTGTGGAGTTCTCTAGCCAAAGTACCTGTCAGAGGAGACCCACATCTCTCAGAAACAAGCTGTCTTAGTATCCCTGCCACACTCTGTCCCTGGCTGGAAGCTGTTCCTGGAAGGCAGGTCTTCAGATGTCTGGTGAGAGGATTGCACCACAGCAGCCATCCACAGCAAAGTGCTCCAGCAGTTGGAAAGATCCGAGAGGACATTCTGCTTACGCTCATAGGCATCTTTTGTTTTTGTTTTTGAGATGGAATCTTGCTTCTGTCGTCAGTGTTGGGGAGTGCAGTGGCTGACATCTGGCTCACTGCAACCCTGGCCTCCCTGCCTGGGTTCAAGCCACCTCTGCCCCAGTCATGTCAAGTGAAGGCTGGGATTACTTTGTATTACATACCACGCCTCAGTTAATTATTTGCAGGTATTTTTACAGAGATGGGGTTTCGCCATATTGGCCAGGCTGGTCTTGAATTCCTGACTTCGTGATTCACCTGCCTCAGCCTCCCAAAGTGCTGGGATTACAGGCGTGAGCCCCTGCGCCCGGCCATCGCATTCTTGTTTTTTAAGAACAAGTGCCCTAGCTAACATCCTCTATGTGTCACATATCCTGATTTAAACCAATTACTAGCAAGGGGAAGTGAGACCAGTCAGGACCACAGGACCACACTCTCAGTCTCAGCTAGTGCCCACCTCCCCAGAAGCAGGTGGCTGTTGGGGGGAAGGTGGGAAACTGCAAAAAACCTGGGTTCTGTTAGGAAGAAGGAAGTGGTGGATGAATGTCAGTAAGTAAGCAACAGGGCCTACTACAGTGATGGAGGGACCTTTTGAATCTATATGTTTCTGTATAATTTGAATTTTTTTTTCTTTGAGGCAGAGTCTTCCTCTGTCGCTACTAAGCTGTCTTAGTATCCCTGCCACACTGTCGCCCAGGCTGGAGTTCTATGGCACGATCTCGACTCACTGCAACCTCTGCTGCCCTGGTTCAAGTGATTCTCCCATCTCAGCCTCCTGAGTAGCTGGGATTACAGGCGCATGCCACAATGCCTGGCTAATTTTTATATTTTCAGTAGAGTTGGGGTTTCATCATGTTGGCCAGACTGGTCTTGAACTCCTGACCTCAGGTGATCCACCCGCCTCGGTGTCCCAAAGCGCTGGGTTTACAAGCATGAGCCACCGCGCCCGGCCATAATTTGGATTTTTATGAGCATATGTTACTTGTATAATAATAGTTTTTCCAGTTAGGGTTGTTAAGAGAGTGGGACTTGGCAGAACAGTATTCAATTCCATCACTAAGATTTATAATCTGTAGTCGCGGGCCAATAACGTAACATCTTCAAGTCTTTATTATTAAGAAGTTTAAAGTGATTCTCAGGCTGGAAAAAGGAAAATACAAAAAACATTAAAGAGATGTGGGTTTCTCTTGCATCCTGGGGAAAAATTGTTTTCTATCTATAAAAAGTCTGAAACGTGTTAGATTACACAACTTTAGGTTTATTGTGTTCATATTTTGAAGAACTGGAAAAAAATATGGTTTTTTTTCTGTTACTTTTCTGTAAGCACGTTACAGAAAGTCACAATAATTTAACAGGTTGAGTAAATTGTTATTTTAGTTTCTTTCAACTCTGTTGTTGGTTGAAATGATAGAACAACATATTTCCCAGCAAGTTATGAGGGTGGATTATGAGATTATGCAGTTATTTTGAAAATGATCAGTTTAGGGGCTGGGCGCGGTGGCTCACGCCTGTAATCCCAGCACTTTGGGAGGCCGAGGCGGGTGGATCACAAGGTCAGGAGATCGAGACCATCCTGGCGAACACGGTGAAACCCCGTCTCTACTAAAAATACAAAAAATTAGCCAGGCATGGTGGCAGGCGCCCATAGTCCCAGCTACTTGGGAGGCTGAGGCAGGAGGATGGCGTGAACCCGGGAGGCGGAGTTTGCAGTGAGCTGAGATGGCGCCCCTGCACTCCATCCTGGGTGACAGAGCAAGACTCTGCCTCCAAAAAAAGAAAAGAAAAAAGAAAATGATCAGTTTAGTTCTCCTTATTCATACAATTATATGTAATCTTGGGTCTTAACTACTTAACTATGAATCAAAGTCCATATCTTAATGTCACTTTAAAAGCTGAAGAAAGATGCTTGGTAAGAAAACTGTAAACTTGGGGAACTATCATTAATTAGTGGATTTAAGTTTGGGTATTTTCCAAGAGATACAGGTAGTTGCAGAATGAGGTGGTCTTCAGTGTCTAGTGACATATACGTGACTGGCAAGTGCCCTCAGTGCCCTCCCCAGGTGAAAAGTGATGTGAAGTCCTCCTCAGAACCCAGCCTTATCTTGACCACTCCTTTTAGGAAGTTCCCTGCTCCCTATCCCATCATTTCTTTTCATTGCACCCAGAATCCATTGCCTTCGTACACTGAATACAGTTCGTTCACTTTACTTAGATATACATTTGTTTGTCTGTCTCCTATACAGTATATAGAAAGCTGCATGGTGAAAGGACTGGTGTCTGTTCCACCCCACAGTTTATACCCAGCATCTAACTCAGGACTTGGCACATCACAGGAACCTAATAAATATCTGTTGAAAAGTGAATGAAATAAAAGCTACACTTACGCAACAAGGACCTCCTGACATTGTTTTCCAGCAGCTATGAGCATCTCTTCTGAGAATGTGGTGAACTTTCCTGTCTCTTAATAGATGATTCATTCTTGAGGCCAGCGGTGGCCTGCCCAAATCCCAGCACTTTAGAGGCCGAGACGGGCAGTATCACAGGCCAGGGAGATCAAGACTCATCCTGGCTAACACGGTGAAACCCCGCCCTACTAAAAAATGGCTTAGATGGCGGGCTACTCTGTAGTCCCAGCTTACCGGGAGGCTGAGGCAGGAGAATGGCGTGAACCCGTGAGGGTGGTCGCAGCAGCTGAGATCCTGCCACTGCACTCCAGCCTGGGCGCGGCAGATGAGACTCCGTCTCAAAAAAAAAAAAAAAAAAAAAAAAAAAAAAAAGATGATTCATTCTGTGGCCAATTGGCCAGGAGGGCAGTAGCTCCTTGTTTCAAGCTCCTGCCTCCCTGTGCCGCTTCTGTTGATCAGTTCTGCCCTGATCTGTTGGCAGCGTCCAAACCCCATGGATTCTCCCTGGGTTTTGCCTCCAGAATCCCACCCTCCTGTCACTGCCCTGGTGGCCTCCGAAGTTTCTTGCCAGAATTCCCACCCTGACCTCCTCACTGGGCCGCTCACCAGCAGTCTTGCCCAACTCCACCCCCATGTTCCCCTCAACTGCCAGAGATCGTATCATGAAGATATTTGAAAAACTGACTCTAGAGTTTAAAGACTCCCCTGCTCCTCAAAACCCAGAGATAAGATCAAGTCCAAACATTTTGGCGTGAGGTTCAAGGCATTTCACAATCTGCCTGTAGGTCCCTCTCCCAGCTCCTCTCTAATTACCCAACCCACTTCCTCCCAGCCTGGCTTCCAGCAACAGAGAACCTTCTGGCGTTGAGTGAATGCGTCTGACAGCCAGAATGCCAGCATTTGGTGCCAGCTATGCCTTCTTCCTGGCCTGGCTTTGCCTCCCCTCCTTCACCTTGAAATTCTCCTCCTCCTCATCCACCTGACCTGACCTGAAATTATGCTGTTAGGAAGGGAAGCCTGCCCAGCCTGGGTTGTTGGTATCTCTATTAAAGCTCTCATCACTTCATGCCGTAAGTCCGCAGTCTCAGCCTCTGCTGCTATGGTTTCCAGCACCAAGGAGACTTGTTGGAAGAGATGGAGGAAGAAAAGAAGAAATTGAAAATGAAAAAAAAAAAAAATGAAGTCTATGCCACCCTACCCCAACTTCTTATTTTCTTCTGCTTCTCTTTTCCATTGACTAGTTACTTTGAAAGGCCTTTTATGGGGAACATCTGTTGTGCTTGTCTACCTAACAGTCCTTCCCTTTTCTGGAAACAGCACTCTTTCCTATGGGAAAAATAGCCCCATGTAGTTTGAGTGGGTTTGATTATATCCAACCTGCCATAGACCCACACTGCCCCTACCAAAGAACCCTGTGCCCTTGAATGTAATAAATGATTCAGGACTGGGCACATGACCTGAATAAGGCCATTTAAAATCCTCCTTAGATTTTCTTGCCAGGGGGATTTGGGAAGATATTCTCCTTCCCTTGAAGATGCTTAACTAGTAAGTTTGGGCTGCTAGCGATGGTTATAATCCCTAGTAGAGAAAACCTGCTTAAGAGAAAGGGAATGTGAGTTGACAACATCATTTGAGCTCCTAGATCAAGCTGTGCCTGAAGGCAGCTAACTTTCCTTTATGTGAGCTAATAAATTCTCTTTTCATTTATTCTAGTTAGTTTCTGTCAGTTGTACCTCAGAGTCTCCAGCTACTATACTTTTTTTTTTTTTTTGAGATGGAGTCTTGCGCTGTCACCCAAGCTGGAGTGCAGTGGTGCCATCTTGGCTCACTGCAACCTCCACCTCCTGGGTTCAGGAGATTATCCTGCCTCAGCCTCCCAAAGTGCTGGGATTACAGATGTGAGCCACCATGCCTGGCCTATACTTTTAAAACAAAAATACTTCATTATGATCTCCACTTTACTCAGATAGGGTGTGGATTAGATATAAAAATGTGTTAGGTCATTCTTGCATTGCTATAAATACATGAGACTGGGCAATTTATAAGAAAAGAGGTTTAATTGACTCAGAGTTCCTCAGGCTGTACAGGAAGAGTAGGGGCATCTGCTTCTCAGGATGCCCTAAGGAGCTTTTACTCAAGATAGAAGGTAAAGTGGGAGCAGGCACGTCCCATGGCAAAAGCAGGAGCAAGGGGTGGGGAGGTGCCGCACACTTTTAAACCACCAGATCACGTGTGAACTCAAGAGAGGCCACTCATCACCAAGGGGATGGCCGAAGCCTTTCATGAGGGATCTGCCCCCATGTTCCAAATACCTCCCCCTAGGCCCACCTTCAACATTGAGGATTACCTTTCGACAAGAGATTTGGTTGGGGACAAATATCCAAACTATATCAGTTAGTGAACCAGAGCTCATTTTCTGGGTACTAAAGCCAGGAGAAAATCCATTTTTTTTCCTCCAGTGATTTAAATGAACCATTGAGTTCATTCTCATTAGTGCTCAGAAGAACCTGAAATAGAATACTTCCTCCTAGACCCTCTGTCAAAGCCCATCTCAAGCACAAAAGTAGTTCCATGGCTACTGAATAGAAATAATACGGAACTCGAGAAAGGCCTCACACATTTTGGGGGGCCACTTTGTGCTTAAGAAGATGAAAAGAGAGAAGCCCAAAAAATGATAGGACTTTAAGATCTCTCTACATACAGGAGTTCTAACAACTTTTTTTTTTTTTTTTTTTTAAGAGGGGAATTCCTCTATTTAGAAGTTCTTAGGGCAAAGCAAAATTAGAGGCCATTTTTGGAAAGGGAAATTGTAAAAGAGGCAGACTTGACAAGAACAAACGAGTACAAAAAAAGCCTGCTTTTAAATCATCATTGGAAGTTTTAAAAAGTTGATGATCCCCTGGGGTGATGTAGAGAGAGGAGCGTGGGTAAAATATCTGCAAAAATAAAGTCAGCTGGATCCTCTCACTTCAGAACAATTTCTCTAAAGATCCACGAGAAGCTGTCCTTAAACGGGGGTGTCCGGGAGGCCTGAAGAAAGATGAGCTGTATGTGGCTGTCCCGTTGGCCTTCCTTTCTTTTGCCCTATGGCTCCTTGAGATCACTGCCAAGTCTGGGTAAATAAAACATGCATTCCTTCTTTCATTTACTTATGCATTTGAGACACAGTTACTGAGCAGCTATCCAGGGTTAGGCATTGAAGGGCACAAGTGAAGCTAGATTGCAAGATACCTGCCTCACCTCTCTACTCTTCACCATTGCTAGGCTGGACCATTCAACAAATATTCCCAATAATGCATATTTTGTGCTAAGCCCTGTATTAGGCACTGGGATACCATTGAACCAGTCATCCCCGCCCTGCAGCAATGGCGGCAGTTAGACAGGGTTTGATTCTTAAAGAAGACTCATAGGACCCAAAATGACAATGTTGCAGGAAAGGATACAATCACACAACAGCATAAAGTAAGGCGATGTATAGGAAGAAGCCAAAGACTGCATCACAGCAAAGGATCTGGAGAGGCCAGATGCAGGCTCCAAAGCTACTCCTTCTGCAAGGCTGAATGGATGCACTTTCTCTTTTAGATCAGGAATCACTATCATGTGCACTGAACACCTTGCAACCAGGGTGTCTGAAAGGGAGGACAGGCTGAGTTTCTTATCCCCTGTTGGTTACATAGGCGTATTCTTGCTATGTAACTGCCCCAGTGGCAGAGCCCCGCAGGGGTCTCACTGAGACCAAGTGCAAATTACCAATCTCACAGTTATCATTAAAGTCTCACAATTTTCAGCAAACTGTCCTGAAAGTTGCCTTGAATCCATGATTACAAAGTAGCATTATTAGTCAGAAGGTTTCATGTCTTGAGCAGGGATCAGTGCTGGGCAGGTACATGTTACACTTCAGTGGCTCATCTCAGGCCAATTCCAGGCCTACAGGAGTTAATTCTGGAACCCCTCCAAACCGTTCTCCACACTGCATCCACCAACGATGAAAACAACACAACTCAATCAGATGATGTCACTCCTCTGCTTAAAAATCTTCAATGGCTCCTCATTCCCTCTAGATTAAATCTGTATTCCTGGATGCAATGTGCAAAGCCAGTTAGCATCTGTCCCCTGACTCCCTTTACAAATTTAGTTTCTTCCCAACACAGGCTCTTCAGTGCAGTCTGCATTGAGAAGCAATCCTTCCCAACACTTTCCACACTTTTGAAGTGCCCTTGGCTTTCATTTCATTGCCTGGCCAACTCCCACTCAGCGTGGGTATCACCTCCAGGAAGTCCTCCCTGGTACCCAGGCTACTGTAGGTCTACTTTAGTACTTTATGATCACTCTTTTTTTTTTTTAGAGGAAGTCCTGCTCTTGTTGCCCAGGCTGGAGCGCAATGGCACGATCTCGGCTCACTGCAACCTCTGCCTCCCGGGTTCAAGTGATTCTCCTGCCTCAGCCTCCCAACTCCTTGGGATTACAGGCGCCTGTCACCATGCCTAGCTAATTTTTGTATTTTTAGTAGAGACGGGGTTTCACCATGTTGGCCAGGCTGGTCTCAAACTCCTGACCTCAGGTGATTGCTTGCCTCGGCCTCCCAAAGTGCTGGGATTATAGGCGTGAGCCACCGCTCCCAGCTGATCACTCTTGTCTATAATTGTTTTACTCATCCACCCTTCTCCGTACATTAGTGGCTTGTTGAGGACAGGATATGTATCTGTAGGGTCCTCCAGCGTCTCCCTACCCCCTTTCTTTCTCAGCCTGACTGAGAGTGCGTTTGGCCTCTCTGTGACCCAGCCAGCTGCATGTTTTCCCTGCGGGCTTGAACCCAAGCCAAGGCCTTGAACATTCCCAGGCACTGATGAAGTTGCCTAGTTTGTTTTAGGTTGTTGCTCAAGACAGTGACCTGAGCCAAATCCTTTAAACCCTCATGTAAACTCCACACTCTGACCCCATTGTGGTGGACACACCTAGGTAGAACATTGCTTTCTCTCTTGACCACTGGAGGATACATGGCAGCCCACTCTGTAAGTCTGTCCGGCTAATAAACACTTTGGACTCATCGTCCTGGTGTTTAGTGCTTCTTTCTTTAGAATCCCAGCCAGCCCCATCTCAAGACCATTTGGGGCTCTCTCTTGTGGGAACTTCCCTGCCACTGCTTTGGGGGCAACTCCAGCCACAAGTTTGGTTGGAGGGAACAATATCTTTTATTTCTGATTCCTAGTTATCTGTCACAGTTCCCTGCAGACATAAGCTGTTCAATAAGTAAATGGATCTAGTGAATTGCTTTCTAGCGAAATGTATGCAGGTAGATGCCATGCAGTCAAAGGTAGCATGAACACCGGCTAGCTGCTCAGAGCATGTCCTCCTGAGGCCCAGCTGCACTCTCCACTGCAAATTCTATGAGATATATCTATATCTTTACAATGATTTTCCCACCCGTCCCCCCATTAAGCCACTTCAAATAGGTTCCTGTTGTTTGCAACTGGAAATGTCCTAAGCAAAACATTACCTCACAGACTTATTGAATTGGACCATTGAATTGATTTGTGCATCTCACTGTAAATTTTATCTAACACACACACACACACACACACACACACACGAGAAAAATTACCCCATGGGGTTGCCAGGAGGCAGACATGAGATAATGCTTGCACAATGTTGTGTTAGTCAGGAATATTTTGGAAACAAGTGACCTGAACACAAAACACAAACTGGGTTAAGTTAAAAATGGAATGCACAGGCTCACAGAACTGGAAAACCTAGAGGTAGGTCTGTGTGTTTGTTCTCTATTGCTGCATACCAAATTGCCGTAGCATCAATTTAGCAGCCCACACCACAACCCATGTATAGTCTCACAGTTCAAGACTGAAATCATGGGGTCAGCTGGGCTGAGTTCTCATCTGGAGGCTCTGTGGATAATCTGCTTCCAACCCCATTCTTCTTGTTGGCAGCATTCAGTTGCTTGCAGTTGTGGGATTGAAGTCCCATTTCCTCCCCAGCTGTGCTGCTCTCAGCTCCTAGAGGTTACCCGTGGTTCCTTCCCATGTCCCTGCCACAGGGAGTTCACAGCATGGATATTTGTTTTCTTCCAGATCAATTAGAATGTCTCTCTGAGTTTCTCTTCTCAGCTCAGATGATGAGGTCACCCAGATCATCTCTCGATCCTACCCACAACTGATTTTAGGCCTTCATAATGAAACTGGAGAGTTTCCTTGACCCCTTTGCAGGACTTGCAACAGGGGTGGCTAGTTTACTCAGCTGTCACACTCAACCCCTTATGGAAGGGAGCACATGAGCGGATGGGTACGGGAACCAGAGCAAAAGAATGCCGGAACCTCCAGCTGCTTCTCTCCCATGGGAGCAGGCCCTGTGTGGGCCCTGTGGCAGCATCCCTAGAGTGTTACAATGTTCTTTTAGCTCTGCTGTCCCGGTGAGGGGGGTACCTGTGACACCCCTGAGCCCCAGAGGGCATGTTACCAGCTCAGTGAGCCTTTTGTCTCATTGTGTGGGGTGGCTGCCCTCTGCCAGCGAGGACAAAAGGCCAGTGTGACAGCCTTTTTGGGATCTTGCACCCAGTGCATCCCAAATTCTTGTCTGACACCCAAGAGGAATGAGGTCACACAGACTTGAAGGATGGCAAACGTAGAGATTTTACTGAGCAGTGGAAGTAGCTCTCAGCAGGATGGGGAGCTGGGAAGGGGATGGAGTGGGAAGGTGGTCTTCCCCAATGGCAGAACTCCTCTCCACCGTCCCGCCTGAACTCCTCTCCATCATCCCGGCCAAACTCCTCTCCAACCAGAGTCTCCAATGTCCAGCTTCTGCTTCTCCTCTCCACATTCAGACGCTTCTGTCTTCTGTCCTTCTCTGCCATGCTGCACTGCTCCTCTGCCAGTGGAGCTTGGGGTTTTTATGGGCACATGATGGGGGCTTGTGGGGTGCAACATTTGGGCAGGAAAACAGGGATGTGAAGTTCTCATTTAGGGCCGCGGGTCCAGGCTTGAGGGTGGAACCCTCACCAGGGACCCCACCCTTTTCTACCCAGTATTTCCCTGCCTCCTGTTCATACCAATAGCATCAGTAAAATCTCTCCACAGCAGCACTTAGAGTTTTAGTGTTTGAATAACTGCTAGAAGGTGTGTGTAAACCAGAAACTGAGAATCTTGAGAGAGCCGTCTTAGAATTCTTCCCACCACAGGCTGACTTCAGGCATGGCTGGATCCAGGGGCCCAGAATTGATCAGGGAGGGGCATTATTCCAGCAGCTTCATCTTGCCTACTTGGGTGCACTTGAGGCACAGTGCTTATTCTCTCAGCAACCCTGTTAGAAAGGCATCATCTTTCCTGATTACCATTATGGGATTGACTGTGGGCCAACTTGAGCTGATGCCCATCTTTGAACTACACTGTGGTCAGAGGGTGCAAATGCTCTGATTGACCAGGTCTGAGATATGTGCCCTTTCTTAAACCCAGAGATTTGTATTGGTTTGGCATAAACCATATAGACCAGTAGTTTTCAATGGGAAGGGGGGTGATTTTGAACGTTAGGAGACATTTGGCAATATCTAGAGTAATTCTTAGTTGTCATAAAACTAGGGGATGGGGATGTTACCAGCGTTTCATGGGTAGAGGCCAGGGGTGCTACCATTTATCCTACAAAGCACACGACAGTCCCCCACAACAAAAAATTGCCTGATCCCAAATGTTAATATTGTCAAGTCTGTAAAACCCTGATGCAGATGAAGAAAGGAGGTGCTTAAGGCAAATTAGAGTGCTGTTATCAGAAGGAGACCTGAATGTTGGCAAAACACACAGATCCCACTGCAAGTATTTTACCTGGCACAGAATCAGTTTTCTAGAGTTTTAATATTTCTTCTTTCTGTTCTTTTTCTGATTTGTTTTCCCTCCCTACTCCTGCCTCCAACCTTTTTACACACATCCTTTAGAAATAAACCTTCTTCCACCTGGTCTGCCAAGATTAGTTCTCACAGTCTCTCCCTTTCCTAAAGCCCTCTAGGAGTTCCATGTCCTCTGTGATGCCTGAAACACAGAGGGGTGGCTGCTTCTTCCTGACTCCAGGCCACACTCACCTGCCAGTCCAAACGTATCTCTAGTGTAAGGCCCATAATGGTAAACAAAAGGTGATTCTCTTGTATTTGCAAACTTTTTCAGACCTACACACCCACACATTCATATATGCACTTTCTTTGCTCATATTTCTCCCAAGATATCAACAATAATGCCAAATCTATATAACAGTTGATTTTCTGTTTCCTTTCTCCTATCTCTGTCTCCTTTCACGGTAACTTTACCCTGGATACATTTTTCTAAAGTTTTGTCCTATTTTTAAATAGGTAATGCATTCGTATGGTTCAAAATTTAAAAGGTTCAAAAGGATATATGCAGCAAAAGTCACTTCCACCTCTATTTCCAGCTCCCTAAAAACCTCACTGGAGGCAGCTAATGTTACTAATTTGTTTATAAATCCTCCCAGAGATATTACTGTACTTATAAGCAAGTGCATATATAAATCCTTATTCTCTTTTTTATTTTAAACAAATGGTAGTATGCTATTCACACAGCTATGTAACTTGTTCTGGTTCATTTTATTTAAAAATTATTTTGGAGATTGTGCATACAGGTGCATAAGAGCTTGCTCATTCCTTTTACAGAGGCTCAGCATCCATTTTATGGATATGCCATAATTTATCTAATGAGTCCTCTCTCACTGGACTTTTAGATTATTTCCAATCTTCTGTTGTTATAAAAAAAAAAAAAGAAAAAAAATACTTTCGCTGGGTATGGTGATGCCCACCTGTAGTCCCAGCTACTTGGGAGGTTAAGGCAGGAGGATCACTTGAACCTAGGAGTTCGAGGCTGCAATGAGTTATGATCATGCCACTGCACTCTAGCCTGGGAGTCTGGAGGCTGGTCTCATGGCAGAATGAGACCTTATCTCTAAAAAAAAAAAAGAAAGAAAAGAAAGGAAAAAGAGACCAGGTGCGGTGGCTCATGCCTGTAATCCCAGCACTTTGGGAGGCTGAAGCGGGCCGATCACCTGAGGCCAGGAGTTCAAGAGCAGCCTAGTCAACATGGTGAAACCTCATCTCTACTAAAAATACAAAAATTAGACAGGCATGGTGGCTCAGGCCTGTGATTCCAGCTACTTAGGAGGCAGAGGCAGGAGAATTGCTTGAACTCGGGAGGTGGAGGTTGCAGTGAGCCAAGATTGCACCACTGCCCTCCAGCCTGGGCGACAAAAGCGAGACTCCGTTTCAAAAAAAATGAAAGAAAAGAAAAAAAAAGGAAATGACCAAATTGACATAGATAGAAAGAATGAATCTATTAATCTGGTTTCAGACAATTTGAAGATAGAGCCACTCCCCGCCGGCCTCTGTCGCCTAGGCTGGAGTACAGTGGGTTGATCACAGCTCACTGCAGCCTCAACCTCCTGGGCTCAAGCAATCCTCCCTCCTCTGCCTCCTGAGTAGCTACCACTGCAGGCGTGTGCCATCAGACCCAGCTACCTTTTTTGATTTTTTTTTTTTCTGTAGAGACAAGGTTTCACTATGTTGCCCATGCTGGTCTGGAACCCTTGGCCTCAAGCAATCCTCCCACCTCAGCCTCCTAAAGCACTGGGACTGCAGGCGTGAGCCACCATGCTTGGCCAGAGCTACTCTCTTACACAGGAAGTAAATTCGAAAGGAGTTTTTACATTTTGTCTTGTCCCTTATTATAGATTGAAAGGCATTAACCTCTGTTAAAGAAATTTGGGCCACTGAAAGTAGATTAGAAAGAGAGACTGAGGAATTTTCAGTGTTCTGGTGTGCCCTTAAATGATACCAGTTCCACTGAAAGTAAAGGCCCACCACAAAGAAATTGATGATTCTGGGAACTTCCTTGCTACATTTAATTTTAAAACACTGCACTCAACAATTACCTATAAACTCTTTTACAGCATTTTTGATATTCCTCATATTTCCACAAATAGTTTAGAAAAACAACGTAGAATAAGTAGTGAGACGGGATTGTTCCCTTGACCATGACCCCCTTCATGGGAGGGAACTGGAGTGGCTCATTTCACTTAGCCTGGGGCTGGCCACTCCTCACAAGAGAGAACGTGCAAGCAAGCAAGTGGGAGAACATGAGGGAATTAATGCTGGAACCAGCAGTAGCTCCTTTCTGGTGGGAACAGGCTCTGTGCCGGCCCTGCGGCAGCATCCAAGCTCTTGCCCTCTTGGCACCTGGGTTCTTGTCCGGCATCCAGGAAGAATCAGGTCACACAAATGTATTGAAGGGTAGTGTATGCGGAGGATTTTACTGGGCGATGGATGTGGCTCTCAGTGGAATGGGGAGTTGGAAAGGGGGTGGTGCAGGAAAGAGGTGATCTTTCCCTGAAGCTGCACTGTCTGAAGTTAGCAGGGTCTATCTGCAGTATCCAGTACTCAGCCGCTTGTATCCCTGATGCTCAGTCACTTGTCTGCTCGCCACTTACATTGCTTTGCCAGCTGAAGTCTTTTTATGGGCACAAGATACGGGGAGTGGCAGGCCAAAAAGTCAATATTTGGGTGGAAAAACAGGGTCAGCTGTTTTCACTTAGGGCCGCAGTTCCAGGCCTGAGGGTGAGGTTTAGCCAGGAGCCCAGCCATTTTGTATCAGTAAGATCTAATAATTTCATATAATGAAGCAGAATGGTGAAACATTATCATAGAAAAAAGAGTAGACTCACCTTCAGTTTCACAAACGTGTGGTTCAGATGTCACCTTCTCATTGAGGCCTGCTCTAATGATCTAGTTAAAATTTTACTCCTTTATCACACCCAATCTTATCACTCCCAAATCCCCATTAGCAATCTCAAACCCCCTTTTTGTTCCATCTTTGTTCAAATATTTTTGTTTTATTCAAGCCTTCAACGGATTGGATGAGGCCCACTCACATTTTGGAGGTCAATCTACTTTACTCAAAATTCACAAATTTAAATGTTAATCTCATCTAAAAACACCTTCCATATTGACACATTAAATTAACTATTAAATCTCACTCAATTCATTTGTAGCTTTTACCACTGTCTAACTTACAATATATCTTACCTATTTATTATTACTTGTTTTTTCTTTACTGTCTTCCTATGCTAGAATTTAAGTTTCATTTGAGCAGGAATTTTCTTTGTTTTGTTCACTGCTGTGTTCCCAGTACCCAGCAGGCTCTAAGTAATACTTCTTGAATATTTTTCTTCGGGGACTTATTTGTTGTATCCTAAGTTAAAATGCCCAGCCCCAAAAAAGTTTAGGGGAAATAAAGGCAAAAATTGTTTGTTTTCCTTTGAAATTTCTTTTTAAATAGATACTATACTCTGGTTCAAAATATAAAAATGGCTCAAAATGCAAAAGTTACACAAGGATAGATGGAAAAAAAAATAGAATATCCACCCTGTTTCCCCTACCACTCAAGTGTCCCCCTCCTTGGAAACAACCAATGTCATTGGTTTCTTTTGTAAATTTCCAGATAAACTTCATAGATATGCAAGCAAATATCAATATATTTTCCCTATCTTTTTTTTTTTGAGATGGAGTTTTACCAGGGGAACCAGCCCCCAATATTTCAACGTAGGTTCTTTTCTATTTTCCCTAAGTGTCAGCTGGTCTGAGAAATAAAGAGATAGAGTACAAAGAGAGACATTTTACAGCTGGGCCTCCAGGGGTGTCATCACATATTGGTAGGACTGTGATGGCGACCTCGAGCTGGAAAACCAGCGAGTTTTTATTAGGGATTTTGAAAGTGGGGGGTGATATACAAACAGGGAGTAGGTCACAAGGATCACATGCTTCAAAGGGCCATAAAGATCACAAGGCAAGGGCAAAATTTGAATTACTGATGAGGGTCTGTGTCCTGCTGTGCATGCATTGTCTTGATTAACATCTTAACAGGAAACAGAGTTCGAGAGCAGACAACCAGTCTGACTAGAATTCACCAGGCTGGAATTTCCCAATCCTAGCAATCCTGAGGGCACTGCAGGAGACCAGGGCATATTTCAGTTCTTATCTCAACCGCATAAGACAGACACTCCCAGAGCAGCCGTCTACAGACCTACCCCCTGGAATGCATTCCTTTCCCAGGGTATTAATTTTTAATATTCCTTGCTGGGAAAAGAATTCAGCGATATTCTCTAACTCACATATCCGTCTATAGGCTCTCTGCAAGAAGAAAAATATGGCTGTATTCTGCCTGACCCAGCAGGCGGTCAGACCTTATGGTTATCTTCCCTCGTTCCCTGAAAATTGCTCTTATTCTGTTATTTTTGAGGATGCACTGATTTCATATTGTTCAAACACCCATGTTTTACAGTCAGATTTCATATTGTTCAAACACACGTTTTGCAAACAATTTGTACAGTTAACACAATCATCACAGGGTCCTGAGGCGACATACATCCTCAGCTTACGAAGATGACGGGATTAAGAGATTAAAGTAAGACAGGCGTAAGAAATTATAAAAGTATTAATTTTGGGAACTAATAAATGTCCATGAAATCTTCACAATTTATGTTCAGAGATTGCAGTAAAGATAGCCATAAGAAATTATAAAAGTATTAATTTTGGGAACTAATAAATGTCCAAGAAATCTTCACAATTTATATTCTTCTGCCATGGCTTCAGCCGGTCCCTCTGTTCAGGGTCCCTGACTTCCCGCAACAGAGTTTCACTCTTGTCACCCAGGCTGGAGTGCAATGGTACGATCTTGGCTCACTGCAACCTCCATCTCCTGAGTTCAAGCGATTCTTCTGCCTCAGGCTCCCAAGTAGCTGTTTTTTTAGTATTCCACTTGTTTGTCTTTTTTTTTTTTTTTAGTAGAGACAGGGTTTCACCATGTTAGCCAGGCTGGTCTCAAACCCCTGACCTCAGGTGATCTGCCTGCCTTGGCTTCCCAAAGTGCTGGGATTACAGGTGTGAACCACCATACCCAGCCTCCCCTATCTTTTTTTACACAAATATTATACCATATTCATAAGTCCATACTGCAGTGCACGTGTCTTTTTTTTTTTTTTTTTAAGACAGAGTCTTGCTCTGTCACCCAGGCTGGAATGCAGTGGTGCGATCCTGGCTCACTGCAACCTCTGCCTCCTGGATTCAAGCAATTCTCCTGCCTCAGCCTCCTAAGTTGCTGGGATTACAGGCATGCACCACCCAGCTAATTTTTGTATTTTTAGTAGAGACGGGGTTTTCATCATGTTGGCTAGGCTAGTCTTGAACTCCTGATCTCAGGTGATCCGCCCACCTCGGCCTCCCAAAGCATTGGAATTACAGGCATGAGCCATTGTGCCCAGCCACATGTGGCTTTTTAAAAAAATTCAGCAATATGGGGTGATTAAAGAAGAACTGAATGCTTTCAAGAATGTATTATTCAGTAACCTGATTATGTATGAACATTCAGTATGCACATGGGGACACATCAATAATCTTGTATTTATTTTGTTTCTTTTTGCCTTGTGGAAATGAAGTAACACACCACCCTGCCATTTCAGACTCCATTCTGTTGTGCCACAAAGGGGCGGGGATAAATTAGCCTACAGGATTTATAGGTGGTGGGTGGCATGCTAGGGTGGCATACTAAGCATTTCTAAAATTACAACCAATCTTCCAGATTGGTTTTGAATGCACATTCATACATAATGTTGTATTAGTCAGAGTTCTCCAGAGAAACAGAGCCAATAGGCTATGTAGATAAATAGATATAGAAAGAGATTTAAAGATTGTGTGAGGAATTGGCTTACATGATTATGGGGTCTGACAAGTCCAAAATTTGCAGTGTGAGTTGGCAGGTGGAGACCTAGGAGAGCCTTTGGCAGATGAAGTCCAAAGGCACTCTAGGTCAGGGACAGTAGCTTACGCCTGTAATCCCAGCACTTTTGGAGGCTGGGGTGGGAGGTTTGCTTGAGCCCAGAAGTTGAAGACCAGCCTGAGTAACACAGGGAGACCCTGTCTCTACAAATAATTTAAAAGTTAGCCAGGTGTGGTGGTGCACACCTGTAGTCCCAGCTACTTGGGAGGCTGAGGTGAGAGGATCACTTAAGCCTGGGGGATTGAGGCTGCAGTGAGCTATAATCATCCCACTGCACTCCAGCCTGGGCAACAGAGCAAGACCCTGTCTCACAAAACAAACAAACAAACAAACAAAAAAGCAAAAGTAGTCTGCTGGAAAATCCCCTCTTGCTTAGGAGGCTTATCTTTTTGTTCTATTCAGGCCTTCAACCAACTGAGTGGGGCCCACCCACATTTTGGAGGGCAATCTGCTTTAGTCAAAATACACCAATTTAAATGTTGTTGTTGTGTTGTGTTGTTTTGTTTCTGTTTTTGTTTTTATTTTCTGAGATGAAGTCTCACTGTGTCACCTAGGCTGGATTGCAATGGCACGATCTCGGCTCACTGCAACCTCTGCCTCCTGGGTTCAAACGATTCTCCTGTCTCAGCCTCTTGAGTAGCTGGGATTACAGGTGTGTGTCACCACACCCAGCTAATTTTTTTGTATTTTTGTAGAGACAGGGTTTCACCATGTTGGCCAGGCTGGTCTCGAACTCCTGACCTCAAGTGATCCACCCACTTTGGCCTCCCAAAGTGCTGGGATTACAGGCATGAGCCACTGCGCCTGGTTTAAATGTTAATCTCATCTAAAAACACCCTCCATGTTGACACATTAAATTGTCACAAATATGGATATAAAGTAATACATTTTTGAAGTGTTCTCTTTTATTATAACTCACTTTTTTTTTTTTTTTTTTGAGACAAAGTCTCACTTTGTTGCCCAAGCTGGAGTGCAGTAGCACAATCATGGCTCACTACAGCCTCACCCTCCCAGGCTCAGGTGATCCTCCCACCTCACCCTCCTGAGTAGCTGAGACTACAGATGCGTGCCACCATGCCTGGCTAATTTTTGTATTTTTTTGTAGACATGGGGTTCTGCTGTGTTGCCCAGGCTGGTCTTGAATGCCTGGGCTCAAGCCATATACACACTTCAGCCTCCCCAAATGCTGGGATTACAGGTGTGAGCCACCATATCTAGCCTTGCCTCACTTTATATATCTTAGAAAGGAAGTATTTATTGAGACTTTTCTTTATTGCCATTCTTTTTTTTTTTAAGTATTATTCTTATCGACATTGCCTGAGCAAAAATTTCACCAGCAGGAAAAACAAAAGACATATGATTCTGATCTGAGACTTGTCTTCTCCACTGTTCTTAAAGTTTGTGCCACAGAGCCACTTTATATTCTCATTTTATTTCAGTAAACACATCCTGAGCCTCTATAAAATTCTCTAGGGAGATATAAAGGCCCCTTTCTTCCAAAGGTTCATAATCCCTTTGAGGAGATGGACACATACTCAAGTGTTGCTGCTACAATACAGATGAGGGCTGGGCTCAGGGCTACAGCAGAGGCTCAGGAGAGGCTAGAGAAAATGTTGGAGGCCAGGCACCTTAGCTCACGCCTGTAATCCCAGCACTTTGGGAGACTGAGGCAGACAGATCACTTGAGGCCAGGAGTTTGAGACCAACCTGGCCAACATGGCGGAAACCCGTCTGTACGAAAAATACAAAAATTAGCTGGGTTTGGTGGTGCACACCTATGATCCCAGCTACTTGGGAAGCTGAGGCACAGTATCTCTTGAACCTGGGAGGCGGAGGTCACAGTGAGCTGAGATTGCACCACTGCACTCCACCCTGGGCGACAGAGCGAGACTTTGTCTAAGTAAGTAAGTAAATAAATAAATGAATGAATGGTTAATAATAATAATATTATTATTTTGAGACAGAGTTTTGCTCTTGTTGCCCAGGCTAGAGTGCAATGGTGTGATCTCAGCTCACTGCAACCTCCACCTCCTAGGTTCAAGCAATTCTTCTGCCTCACCTTCCCCAGTAGCTGGGGTTTCAGGCATGCACCACCACGCCCAGCTAATTTTTGTATTTTCAGTAGAGACAGCGTTTTACCATGTTGGTCAGGCTGGTCTTGAACTCCTGACCTCAGGTGATCCACCTGCCTCGGCCTCCCAAATTGCTGAGATTGCAGATGTGAGCCACCACGCCCAGCCAATAAATGGTTAATATTATTAAAAAGAAAGTTCAAGAGAAAATGACTCCGGCTGATAAATCTGAAGGACTAAGAGATTTGAGCAGGGCCTTGAAGGTTGTTGAGGCTTTAAGGAGCTATGATGGGATAAGGTACAGGGGCTGGAGAACACAGATGTCTGGAGGAAGAACAAGTGGAGTGGGATAGATCCATTCACTCCCAAACTTATTGAGGACATGCTTTCATAGAAAAGATTATATTTTCTATAGGATAAACCAAATGGGAGTTGAGAGTGTCTAAATGGGTGAAAAAAATTTTTTGTATTTTCTTTACATTAATTAATTAGATGAAAAAATAAAATATAAAAAGAAGGTATTCAACATTAAATTTGTATCATATTCCACAATTTTTAAAAAAGTTTTATGAGAAACTAGAGCTTGTTTCTAGGAACATAATGTTTAAAAATTGATATACAATGATTGTATACATTTCTGGAGCACGTGGTATTTTGATATATGCATACAACATGTAATGATCAAATCAGGGTAATTGGGATATCTATCACCTCAAATATTTATTATTTCTTTGTATTGGGAACATTCCAAATCTTTTCTTCTGGCTATGATGAAATATACAATAAATTATTGTCATCTGTAGTCACCCTACTGTACTACCAAATATTAGAAGTTATTTCTTCTAACTATTTTTTTTTTTTAAATGGAGTCTCACTTTCATTGCCCAGGCTGGAGTGCGATGGTACAATCTTGGCTCACTGCAACCTCCGCCTCCTGGGTACAAGAAAATTTTCTTGCCTCCAATTTTCTACTCTCTACCTCCATGAGATCAACTTTTTAAAGCTCCCACATGTGAGTGAGAACATGCAATATTTGTCTTTCTGTGCCTGGCTTATTGCACTTAATGTCCTCCAGTCCATCCACATTGATGCAAATGACAGATTTTCATTCTTTTTTATGGCTGAATAGTATTCCACTGTACATATGTACAAACCAAAAATGGGTTTGCTGTAGATGTGTGGATTTATTTCTGGGTTCTCTTTCTGTTCTACTGGTCTATGTGTCTGCTTTTATGCCAGTACTATGCTGTTTTGGTTACTATGGTTTTGTAGTATATTTTAAAGTCAGGTAGTGTGATGCCTCCAGTTTTGTTTCTTGTTCAGGATTGCTTTGGCTATGTGGGGTCTTTTGTGGTTCTATACAAATTTTAGGATTGTTTTTTCTATTTCTGTGAAGAATGTTATTGGTATTTTGATAGGGATTGCACTGAATCTTTAGATTGCTTTGGGTAACGTGGCCTTTTTTTTTTTTTTTTTTTTTTTTTTTTTGAGACAGAGTCTCGCTCTGTCACCCAGGCTGGAGCGCAATGGTGCAAACTCGGTTCACTGCAAACTCCACCTCCCGGGTTCACGCAGTTCTCCTGCCTCAGCCTCGCGAGTAGCTGGAACTACAGGCGCTCACCACCACACCCAGCTAATTTTTTGTATTTTTGTTAGTAAAGACGGGATTTCACTGTGTTTGCCAGGATGGTCTCGATCTGACCTCGTGATCCACCCACCTCAACCTCCCAAAATACTGGGATTACAGGCATGAGCCACCACGCCCAGCCAACATGGACATTTTAACAATATTATTTCTTTCAATCCATGAGCATGGGATTTTTTAATGTTTTTGAAATATCTCTTCAATTTCTTTTATGAGTGTTATACAGATTTATTTGTAGAGATCTTTCACCTCTTTGGTTAAATTTATTCCTAGGTATTTATTTTGTAGGTATTGTAAATGGGATTGCTTTCTTGATTTATTTTTCTGATTATTTGCCATCAGTCTATAAAAGTGTTACTGATTTTTCTATGTTGATTTTGTGTCCTGAAAGTTTTTTGAATTCATTTATCAACTCTAACAGTTTTTTGGAGGCATATTTAGGTTTTTCTAAATATAAGATCACGTTGTCTGCCAACAAGGATAATTTGACTTCTTCCTTTCCAATTTGGATGCCCTTTATTTCTTTCTCTTGCCTAATTGCTCTGAATAAAAATGGTGAAAGTGGGCATCCTTGTGTCATTCCAGATCTTAAAGGCTTTCAGTTTTTCCCTGTTCAGTATGACATTAGCTGTGGGTTTGTGTTTTATGGCCTTTGTTGTTTTGCAGTATGTTCTTTCTAATACCAAATTTGTTGAGAGTTTTATCATGGAGGCACGCTGGATTTTGTCAAATACTTTTCCAGCATCTACTAAAATGATCATATGGTTTTCGTCCTTGCTTCTGTTATGTCATAAATGTGATGTATGACATTTATTGATTTGTGGTCTATTCCTATGTTGAACCACCCTTGCATGTCTGGGATGCATCCCACTTAATCATGGTGAATGATCTTTATAATGTGTTATTGAATTTGGTGTATTTTATTGAGAATTTTTGCACGTATGTTCATTAGGGATATTGGCTTGTAGTTTTATTTTTTTGTTGTGTTCTTGTCTGGTTTTGGTATCAGTGTAACACTAGCCTTATAGAATGAGTTTGGAAGTATTTCCTCCTCTTAAGTGTTTTGAAATAGTTTGAGAGAATTGATATTAGTTTTTCTCTAAATGTTTGGTATAATTCAGCAATAAAGCCATCCACTCCTGAGCGGTTTCTGCTTTGATATTATTGCTTGTTATTGGTCTGTTCAGGCTTTCTATTTCTTCATGGTTCAATCTGGGAAAATTGTATGTGTCCAATAGTTTATTCATTTCTTCTAGATTTTCCAATTTGTTACTGTATAGTTGTTCATCATAGTCTCTAATAATCCTTTGTATTTCTGTGACATCTGTTGTAATGTCTTTTTTTCATTTCTGATTTTATTTATTTGGGCCTTCTCTCTTTTTTTTTTTTTTGAGACGAGTCTCGCTTTCTGCCTCCAGGGTTGAGTGCAGTGGCTGGATCTCAGCTCACTGTAAGCCTGGCCCTGGTTCACGCCGCATTCTCCTGCCTCTAGCCTCCGAGTAGCTGGGACTACAGGCCACACCTAGCTGTTTTTGTATTTTTTAGTAGAGACGGGTTTCACTGTATAGCTAGGATGGTCTCATCTCCTGACCTCGGATCCTCACTCTGTCTCGGCCTCTCCCCCAGTGCTGGAGACTTAGGGTTTGAGCCACTGCCACTTTGGCCTTTTTTTCTTTTCCTTCTACTTATTTTGCATTTGGTTGGTCCTTGCTTTTTTAGTTCTGTCAGTTTCAACATTAGGTTATTTATTTGAAGTCTTTTTATTTTTTTGACAAAACATCTATTGCTATAAACTTTTCTCTTAGCACTGTTTTTGCTGTATCCCATAGGTTTTGGTATGTTGTGGTTCCATTTTCATTATTTTTAATAAATTTTAAAATGTCATTCTTAGTTTCTTCATTGACCTGTTGGTTATTTAGGAGCATGTTGTTTAATTTCCATGCACTTATGCAGTTTCCAAAGTGCCTCTTGTTATTGACTTCTAGTTTTATTCTATTGTGGTCAGAAAAGATCCTTGGTATGATTTTTATAGTTTTGAATTTGTTGAGACTTGTTTTGTGACCCAACATATGATCTGCCCTGGAGAATGTTCCATGTGTTAATGAAAAAAAAAAAGTATATTCTGCAGCAGTTGGGTACAGTGTTCTCTAAACATCAGTGAAGGACATTTGGTCTAGAGTTTAGTTTAACCCCAGTGTTTCTTGGCTCATTTTCTGCCTTGATAATCTGTTAACTACTGGAACTGGGATATTGAAATCCCCTACTCATTGTATTGCATTCTATTTCTCCCTTTAGTTCTATTAATATTTGCTTTATATATTTTGCTCCTCCAATGTTGAGTACATATATATTTACAGTTATTATATCCTCCTGCTGAATTGACCCCTTTATCATTATATAATGACCTTTTGTCTTTCTAAATAGTTTTAGTCTTGAAGTCTATTTTATCAGATATAAGTAGACTGACTCCTGCTCCTTTTTGATTTTCATTTGCATGTAATATCTGTTTCCATGCCTTCACTTCCAGTCTATGTTTTCTTTATAGGTAAAGCCAGCCTGCTTGCCTGCCTGCCTGCCTGCCTGCCTGCCTTCCTTCCTTCCTTCCTTCCTTCCTTCCTTCTTTCCATCTCTCTCTCTTTTTCTTTCTTTCTTTTTATTTGAAATGGGATCTTGCTATGTTTCCCAGGTCTCAAACTCCTGGGCTCAAGCAGTCCTCCCACCTCAGCGTCACAAGTGGATTACACTACAGGTACACAACACCATGCCTGACAAAAATTAGTTTATTGTAGGTAGCAGATAGTCTTGTTTTTTAAAAAAATCTGTTCAGCCACTCTGTGCCTTTTAATTGAAGAATTTAGTCCATTTGCATTCAATGTGACTATTGATAGGTAAGAACTTGCTGCTGCCATTTTATTACTTGTTTTCTGATTGTTTTGTAACTCCCGTCTTTCTTTCTTACTGTCTTCCTTTGTGGTTAGGTGATTTCCTCTAGTAGTATGTTTTAATTCCTTGCTTTTTATTTTTAGTGTATTTATTACAGATTTATACGTTTGGTTACCATGAGGCTTACCAAAACTTCTAATACGTACAAGTTGTTTTGAACAGATGACAACTTAACTTTGATCAAAAAGAAAAGAAGGGGAAGTGGGGATTGTTGATGGGTTTAAAAAAATAGAAAGAATAAATAAGACCTACTATTTGGTAGCACAATAGGTAGCACTATTTGGTAGTCAATCAAAACTTAATTGTATGTTTTAAAATAACTAAGAGAGTATAATTGGATTGTTTGTAACATTAAGGATAAATGCTTGAAGGTATGGATACCCCATTTTCCATGCTGAGATATTATACATTGCATGCCTATATCAGAACATCTAATGTATGTCCATAAATATATATACCTACCATGTACCTATAAAAATCAAAGAGAAGGCTGGGCGCGGTGGCTCACGCCTGTAATCCCAGCACTTTGGGAGGCCGAGGAGGGTGGATCATGAGGTCAAGAGATCAAGACCATTCTAGCCAACATGGTGAAACCCTGTCTCTACTAAAAATACAAAAATTAGCTGGGCATGGTGGCATGCACCAGTAGTCCCAGCTTCTTGGGAGGCGAGGCAGGAGAATCGCTTGAACCCAGGAGTTGGAGGTTGCAGTGAGCCAAGATCGTGCCACTGCACTCCAGCCTGGCAACAGAGCAAGACTCCGTAAAAAGAAAAAAGAAAAAGTTTAAAGAAAAAAGAAAAAACAAACAAAAGTACTTTAAGGCCACATGTGATGGCTCACATCTTTAATCCCAGTACTTTGGGAGGCCAAGGTGGGCAGATCACTTAAGCTCAGGAGTTCAAGACCAGCCTGGGTAACATGGTATCTCTACAAAAAAATACAAAAAAAAATTAGCTGGGTGTGGTGGTGTATGCCTGTAGTCCCAGCTACTTGGGGGGCTGAGGTAGGAGGGTTGCTTGAGTCCAGGGGGTTGAGGCTGCAGTGAGCCGAGATCACGCCACTATACTCCAGCCTGGGTGATAAACTGCGACCCTGTCTCTCACACACACACACCACACACACACACACGCACACACAATGTTTTAAACTTTAACTCCAATTCTCCCCTCCACATTCTGACTTTTGAGTGTCTCAATTTATATATTTTTATATTTCCTATCTCTTAATAAATTCTTATAGTTATTATTTGTATAATATTTGTCTTTTAGTCTTCATACTAGAGATAGGAGGGATTTGTATACCACAATTACAGTATTACAATATTCTAAATTTGTCTACATACTGAATTTTACCAGTGAGTTTTATATTAGCTTGGTGCAAAATTAATTGCAGTTTTGGCCATTGAAAGTAATGGCTGGGCATGGTGGCTCATACCTGTAATCCCAGCACTTTGGGAAGCTGAGGCAGGCAGATTGCCTGAGGTCAGGAGTTCAAGAGCAGCCTGACTAATATGATGAAACCCCATCTTTACTAAAAATACAAAAATTAACCAGGCATAGTGGCAGGAACCTGTAATCTCAACTACTCAGGAGGCTGAGGCAGGAGAATCACTTGAACTCAGGAGGTGGAAGTTGCAGTGAGCTGAGATTGCTCTCCAGCCTGGGTGACAGAGCAAGACTCTGTCTAAAAAAAAAAAAGGAATGGCAAAATCTGTGATTACTTTTGCACCAACATAATACCTTCAGATGATTTTCTTGTTGCATGTTAGGATCCTTTTCTCTCAGATAAAAGGACTCTTTTAGCATTTCTCGTAAGACAGGTTTTTAGCATTTCTCGTAAGACAGGTCTGGTGGTGATGAATTTCCTCAACTTCTGTTTGCCCAAAAAAGTCTTTATCTTTCCTTCATGTTTGAAGGATAGTTTTGCTGGGTATCACATTCTCAGTTGGCAGGGGTTTTTTTTGGTTGTTTTGGCTTTTTCCTCCTTCAGCACTTTGCATATGTCATCTCTCTCCTGGCTGGTATGTTTTTTGCTGAGAAGTCTATTGCCAGACAAATTGAAGCTCCTTTATGTGTATGTTATTTGTTTCTTTCTCTTGCTACTTTTTGGATCCACTCTTTGTCCATGACTTTTGAGAGTTTGATTAGATGCCTTGGAGCAGTCTTATTTGGGCTGAATATGTTTGTTGATCTTTGACCTTCCTGTATATAGATATTTATATTTTTCTCTAAGTTTGGAAAGTTTTCTGTTATTATTTTGTGGGAGCTTTCTATGTCTTGCTCTTTCTCAACTCCCTCTTGAAAACCAATGACACTTAGATTTGCTCTTTTGAGGTTATTTTCTAGATCCTGTAGTTCTTTATCTTGTTAATTTTTTCTCTCCTCTGATTATGTATTTTTAAAGCTCACTTATTTTTTTCTTCTTCATGATCAGTTCTGCTGTTGAGACTCTGGTGCATTTTTCAGTTCAGCAAGTGTATGCCTCAGTTCCAGGATTTCTGTTTGATTTGTTTTTATTATTTAAATCGCTTTGTTAAATTTCTCTGATAAGTTTCTAAATTGTGGGCCAGGCGCAGTGGCTCACGTCTGTAATCCCAGCACTTTGGGAGGCCAAGGTGGGTGGATCACGAGGTCAGGAGATTGAGACCAGCCTGATCAACATGGCAAAACCCCGTCTCTACTAAAAATACAAAAAAATTAGCTGGGCATGGTGGCACGCGCCTGTAGTCCCAGCTTTCAGGAGGCTGAGGCAAGAGAATCGCTTGAACACAGGAGGAAAAGTTTGCAGTGAGCTGAGATGATGCCACTGCACTCCAGCCTGGGCAACAGAGCGAGACTCTGTCTCAAAAAAAAAAAAAAAAAAAATTCTACATTGTTTCTCTATGCTATCTTGGAGTTTGCTGAGTTTTCTCAAGATTGCGATTTTGAATTCCTGATCTGAAAGTTCACATATTGCCATCTTATTGGTGTTAATCACTGGTTACTTCTTGCTTTATCCATTTGGGAGGTCATGGTTCCCTGTTTGCTGTTGTTTTTATGGACATATGTCTGTGTTTTTCCAATGATGGATTGTTTATTTTGCTGTCTGGGTTGGTATTTCAAGCATACGTGTTTTTAGAGGTTTTGTGCAGTCTGCCTGTTGATTCCCTTAGCCCTAGATCACTGCCTCCTTTATGGCACTAGATGGCACCATAAGCCTAGATTTGCTGCAGTTCTCATAAAAGTTTGAAGTACTGCCTGTCCTGAATTCAGGGAGGGTCCCAAAGAGAATGCCCCAGCTGTCTGGGGAGGCTGGCTAGGGGTTCATGCCCAGAGGACCTACGGCTCACACCTCCTACAGCATTGTGCTCCTGAAATACCTCTCTGATTCAGTATCTGGTTTATCTGAATGGAGACCAGCCCCCATTTCACACGCTGGGGCTGCTAGCCCCACTTTCACTGTGTCCCCAGCTGCCTTCAAGGGTCCTTCTCTCTATAGGCACTTGCAGTGCTTCTCCTGGATTGAGGCAGGTATGGCTTTTGTGCGTAGGAACCCAAGATGATGGGGAAGCAGAGTGTCCACTGCAATCTCAGTTTTCCCAGTGTAGAAGCCTTGAGTCCAGGATAACTTTTCTGCATGGTGCCTGGCTGTTTGCAGAAATAGGCATCACAGAGAAAGAAATCTGTTTCTCTTACCTTCTGCTCACAGTTTTTCACTTCTCTGTGGCTCCAGGGATTATCACAGCTTTAGTTTTGAGTTCTGGGATATCAGTGGTGATAATCTTTTCTGTTTTTTAAATAAGTTTTTGGGAAACAGGTAGTGTTTGGTTACATGGATAAGTTCTTCAGTGGTGATTTCTGAGATTTTGGTTCACCTAACACTTGAGCAGTGTGCACTGTAGCCAATATGTAGTCTTTTATTCCTCACCCCACTCCCACCCTTTCCCCAAGTCCCCAAAGTCGATTGCCTTTGTATCCTCATAGCTTAGCTCCCACTTATAAGTGAGAACATACAATGTTTGGTTTTCCATTCCTCGGTGACTTCACTTAGAATAATGGTCTCCAACACCATCCAGGTGAATGCCATTATTTAATTCCTTTTTATGACTCAGTAGTATTCCATGGTGTGTGAGTTTGTATATATATAACATTTTCTTTATCCACTCATTGATTGATGGGCATTTGGGCTGGTTGCAATATTTTTGCAATTGAAAATTATGCTGCTATAAACATGCATGGGCCAGGTACGGTGGCTCACGCCTGTAATCCCAGCACCCTGGGAGGCTGAGGCGGGTGAATCACGAGGTCAGGAGTTTAAGACCAGCCTGATCAACATGGTGAAACCCTGTCTCTACTAAAAATACAAAAATTAGCCAGGCGTAGTGGCGCATGCCTGTGATTCCAGCTACTCGGGAGGCTGAGGGAGGAGAATCACTTGAACTCGGAAGGCGGAGGTTGGAGTGAGCCGAGATCTCGCCATTGCACTCCAACCTGGGTGACAGAGTGAGACTCCAACTCCAAAAAAAAAAAAAAGTTTCCCACTCTGCCACATGTCCTTGCATGTCCTTAGGCAAGTCATTTCACCTCTCTGGACCTCATAGGGTTTCTGGGAGACATAAATGAAATAATAAATACAAAATGGCTGGAAAAACAGATAAAGAGTGAAGCAGGAATAATAATTATATAGTTGTTTGACTCCTTTTCCCAGTCCCTGGCATGAGGGAGGCCTGGAACATCGTAAATGTTCAATAAATATCTGCTAAATAAATGAATTCTAGAGTCAACCAAGGTAAAATACACATGCTATTGTATGGAATTAGATTTGTTCTTACTCGGTGCCTGCCATGTTCTTCATTAGATGAATCAAATTTAAATACTACATTGAAAATTCTAGAATCAACTTATTCCTCGATTGAGTTGATTCATTTCTTAAATTGCTTTCTTTGTAAGAGCATCATTAAATTGTGAAAACGGTTATGTCCCATCTTTTTCCTTTTATTGCTGTATAGATAAAGATTTCTCAGGACTATTTTTCAGATAGCAAACAATATTGTTTTTAGGATAGAATCCAATCACAGGAGTATCTTTCCATGGGACACCTAGCTCCAGAAACTCAAGAGGGGAAAGTCCATTTTAATAAAATAAAAATCAAATTTGTTCCCAAGCTGGTTGTCCTTTAGTCATTCTTAATTCTCAGTGTTTTTTTTTTAGGCTAATCTGATCTTCACTCCCAGAAGTTGACTGATTTGTTATATCATTGAAACAAATTCCTCATTTGCTTGACACAGGAAAAGCATCCTAATTTTCATCTTAAAGCTGTCTTTTGATTGTAAATGCAAAGATTCTCTCTAGAAAGATCCATAAGAACATGCTAACAATAGTTGCCTCCGGGTAGAGGAATTTGGGGCATGGGGTAAGGTGGGAGAGATTTTTTAGTGTAAACTCGTGTGTGTGTGTGTGTGTGTGTGTGTGTGTGTGTGTGTGTGTGTGAGAGAGAGAGAGAGAGAGAGAGAGAGACAGACAGACAGAGTCTTGCTCTGTCGCCCAGGCTGGAGTGCAGTGGCACGATCTCAGCTCACTGCAGCCGCCGCCTCTGGGGGTTCAAGTGATACTCATGCCCCAGCCTCCCGAGTAGCTGGAATTACAGGCATGCACCACCATGCCCAGCTAATTTTTGTATTTTTAATAGAGACGGGGTTTCACCATGTTGGCCAAGCTCATCTCGAAATGATCTGCACGCCTTGGCCTCCCAAAGTGTTGGGATTACAGGCGTGAGCCACCATGCTCGGCCTCTTTTGTATATTTTGGGGGGGAAAAGTATGTATGTATTACTTTTTTAAAAGAACCCACTATTCTTGAGGCAAGAATCAGTACTAACCATGTGTTTAACCAACTCTTAGTCACTGGGGGGAAAAAATTAAAATGGCAGAGAAAATTGTTCTTGTATTAGAAGACAAAGCCAGGCCCTAAGAAAATTATAAACTATATGAAGTTTCTTTACAGGGACTCATTAGTAGGATTTCTCATCACTGTGGGACTCAGAAAAAATTGCAAGCAATTTCAAGTTTTGCTTTTTTTTTTTTTTTTTTTTTTTTTGAGACAAAGTCTTGCTCTGGTGCCCAGGCTGGAGTGTAAAATGGTGTGATCTTGGCTCACTGCAACCTCTGCCTCCCAGGTTCAAGCAATTCTCCTGTCTCAGCCTCCTATGTAGCTGGGACTACAGGTGCCTGCCACCATGCCTGACTAATTCTTGTATTTTTAGTAGAAACAGGGTTTCACCATTTTGGTCAGGCTGGTCTTGAACTCCTGGACTCTGGCGATCCACCTGCCTTGGCCTCCCAAAGTGCCAGGATTACAGGTGTCAGCCACTGCACCTGGTCTCATTTTGTATAAAGGAAAACATACTGTATCTCGGTTGTTAATGTTTAGAGATTAAATCAACCAAGTAATTGTGGAATCCTTTTTTTAGGAGCAAAACATTTTGTCCCTGTTTAGACTTGAAGTCTCAATTTCCTCACTTGCCAAAATAGGGGTAATGAAATGGGAGAAGCTCCCTTATCCCCCTCTCAGGGCATGGGACAGGGATGTGGCTCACTTCTTTGGTGTCCCACTGCTCAAACCCCTAGTGGGAGCATGCAAATGGGCAGATCCTGGGGAATATTTTTTGGACTCCGACCCTATGGCAGCATCCAGGGTTGAGTGTTTACAGCTCCTGAAGCCCCAGCTGGCGTATGTTACAGTACGCTCTTTCAGCCTTGCTGTCTGTAGGTGGCTTGTGTTGATCAGCTCAGTTAGACCCTTTCCTTATCCCAAGGACAGAGGGCTTTCTGTATCCCAGGTCCGTGCTCTAACGTACTGGAAAAATCGGATCACACGGGGGCTTGGAGGATGAGTGCAAGATTTTATTGGGTGGTGGAGGTAGCTCCCAGCAAGATGGATGGGAAGCCAGAAGGGGGAAAATAGATGGGAAGAAGGGGGAAGATGGATGGGAAGCCAGAGTGTGAAGGTTGTCTTCCCCTGAAGTCAGGCCGCCCAGAGGACTCTCCTCTGACTGCCCTCGGCCGAATTCCCCTTGGCGTCCATGTCATTCTGCTGTCACTGGCCTGCTGATGTCTGCTGGTGTCTGTTGGTGTGCTCCTCTGTTCCTCTTGACATCCAGCCACTTGTGCGTGTGCCCACTACGATCCTGGGTTTTTATGGGCACAGGATGGGGGCGTGTGGTGGGCCAAAAGGCAAGGCGTGAAAACAGAAATGCCTGTCCTTATCTAGGCCTGTGGGCACAGGCCTGAGAGTGGAGCCCTTGCCAGGGACCCTGCCCTTTTCTACCCAGCATTTCCCTGCCCTCCTCCCGTATCAGCAACAATGCCAAATCCTGTAAGAGTATTTGGAATTTTTCACAGGAGACCTTTGTAGAACACAGCCAACAGGGAAAGGCAGAAAACATTCATTTCTTGAGTGTCTACTGTGTGCCATTTACCATGCTGATTGCTTGCTTTTATTTTTTATCTTCAGAGCTATCATGCCACATAGGTATTATAATAGTTCCCATTTTATTTTACAGGCAGGGTCTGGCTCTGTCGTGCAGGCTGGAGTACAGTGGTGCCATCATAGCTCACTCCAGCCTTGAACTCCTGGGCTCAAACTGGTTGGCTTTTAATCACCTCCAGAGTAACTGGGACTACAGGTATGTGCCACCATGCCTGGTGAATTTATTTATTTGTTGTTGTTTTTTTTTAAAGACAGGGTCTTGCTATGTTGCCCAAACTGGTCTCAAACTCCCGGGCTCAAGCAATCCTTTTGCTTTGACCTCCCAAAGTGTTCAGATTACAGGTATGAGCTGCCATGCCTAGCCTATAGTTCTCATGTTATAAGGAAGATGGAACCTCAAAGAAGTTCAGTAACTTACTCAAAATCACAAACTAATGAATGCAAGAAGTAAGACTCCAATTTAGGTCTGTATGATAAAAAGAAAAAGCCTGGCTTCCTGGGGCTGGGCATAGTGGCTCACGCCTGAAATCCCAGCACTTTGGGAGGCAGAGGTGGGTGGATCACTTGAGGCCAGGAGTTTGAGACCAGCCTGGACAACATGGTGAAACCCTGTCTCTACTAAAAATATAAAAATTAGCCAGGAATGGTGGCACATGCCTGTAATCCCAGGTACTCAGAAGGCTGAGGCATGAGAATCACTTGAACCCGGGAGGTGGAGGTTGCAGTGAGCCAAGATCATGCCACTGTACTCCAGCCTGGGCAACAGAGTGAGACTTTGTCTCAAAAAAAGGAGAGAAAAAAAAAAAGCCTGGCTTCCCACTCTGCTTCCCTAGGATTTCAGTGGTGCCAGGACAGGCACCTTTTGAGGCACAGACTGATCCTGACTGGACTGCATTAGGTGCAACAAACCCTTCAGGTTCCTCTTCCATTGACCCACCACAGGTGGTTTGGAGTCCACCTTCCCATTCATCAAACTATAATAAAAGAAACCAACATTCATTTCATCTTTATGTTGTCTGCATGTTTGGTTGAGTGACTAGACCACAGATGGTCTTACAAATAGGTGACTACGTTTTACAATCACTTTTAAAATGTAACACAGTTTGTGTGTGACTCAAGCAAAAAATTTGAATATTAGAGAAATTAGATCTAGGGAAATGGCCCTAAAGTCTAAATTTCAGTGCAAAATTCAAACAACCAGAAAGTTCAAATAACTAGAACGTTTTATTTTCTTTTATTCTCCTTTCCTTTCCTCTCCTCTCCTCTCCTTTCTTTTCTTTTCTTTTCTTTTCTTTTCAGACAGAGCCTTGCTCTGTCCCCCTGGCTGGGATGCAGTGGTGTGATCTTGGCTCACTTCAGTCTCCACCTCCCAGGTTCAAGAGATTCTCCTGCCTCAGCCTCCCGAGTAGATGGGATTACAGGTGCGCACCACCACACCCAGCTAATTTTTTTTTGTTTTTAGTTTGGTTGTTTGTTTGTTTGTTTTGTTTTTGAGACGGAGTTTTACTCTTGTTGCCCAGGTTGGAGTGCAATGGTGCAATCTCAGTTCACTGCAACCTCCGCCTCCCAGATCCAAGCGATTCTCTTGCCTCAGCCTCCTGAGTAGCTGGGATTACAGACATGTACCACCACGCCTGGCTAATTTTGTATTTTTAGTAGAGACGGGGTTTCTCCATGTTGTCCAGGCTGGTCTTGAACTCCTGACCTCAGGTGATCCACCTGCCTTGCCCTCCCAAAGTGCTGGGATTACATGTATGTGCCACCATGCCCAGCCTAGAATTATTTTCAATATATAATTGGTGATTGATGTTTTGCTGTAGGCTGTTTACATAATTCTCCTAAGCACTTAGCTGGGTCCCAGGGACACAAGGTGAATTAGACACAGGCTGCCCTTAACAAGTTCACAATCTTATAGGTAAAACCATAATGGTATCACAGGGTAGCTTGGGGGAACTTTAGTTGTTCCCTCCTCCCAGCCTCCCAGCCACAGCTATTTCTTGATATAGAGTTTTCACGATCTCATGTGAAGTACTTGGTCAACCCAGCTTCAGGTTCTTTCTCTATCCAGTCTCTGCCCTTTGAAGTCCTCTGTAAGAGACATTCTGCAGCTGCTCTGAGAAATCAGTACCATGCAGCCCAAGTGCAACGATAGTAGGACAGAATGTTCTGGAAGCACCTGGCCCAGCAAGCCCATTGCTGAAAGAGGGGTAGAGATAAGTCAGCCCAGGAAGGGCAGCCCGCAGGTGATGTGGCTTTACAGTGCACTTCGCTTTGGGGAAAGCAGTGGGAGACGCAGACTAATGAAGGGTCAACTCCTGTGCCATGCTCAGGAATTCGCATGTTGGTTTTTGTGTCTCTCCTCTCTTCCATCCACACTGAGATGGCAGGAAGCTTGTTTTGTTTTATTCTCCTTTGGAGTCCTGGCTCCTCCCACAGTGACTTATTGGCCTGGAACAGGTGTTGAATATGTGTGCTGAATGGATGCAGGTTTTGGGAGCTGCATGAGGCAGAAATGTCACAGAAGGACTTGTGGGCATCCACGCAGAGGAAGGATGTGATGGGGACAAGACTGAAGGTGAAGAAGACACTGTGGTTAGGACTATCATCAAGGTGGGGTGTGGGGAATGAAGGGTGGGGAGACCAAGACACTGGCTGTAGGGCTGGGGAGCAGCAGAAGGATTAGAGAGAGATTTAGGAGGTAGAATGAGCAGAACTTGGCTGGCTAGGGATAACTGTAACCATGAATGATGGTACAAGGAGCAGGCAGGAGGAGGGAAGTCCATGTAAGGCCAACAGATTTAACTAGAACAGAGTATTCCTCAAACCCATTCCAGAAATGCACTGTATCTGAATTGCCAGCACTTAGAGATTAACCAAGTAATCGTGGAACCTGATCTTGTTGAGACTTTAGGGTCTTATTGATAAAACTGCAACTGTGGAGAGGTCCTTTGAGGTGTACTGATGGTTTTATTTTAAATGGCATGTTCTGAATATGGTCTGATGGTGGCTTTTCCATCAATCATCTCATACTGAAAATTATGGTAGAGGTGGAAGGAGGGTGGTGAATTCTATAAAGTATTATCCTGTGGCAACTAGAATAGTGGCCTGCACACAGCAAGGGCTCCATAAGTAATTTTTTTTTTTCTTAGAGACAGGGTCTCACTTTGTCACCCAGGCTGGAGTATAGGGGTGTGATCACGGTTCACTGCAGCTTTGAAATCCTGGGCTCAAGTGATCCTCACACCTCAGCTTCCCAAGTAGTAGCTGGGACTACAGGCAGGTGCCACCACGTCCAATTAAGTTTTTTTTTCTTTAAGTTATTTTGTAGAGATAGAGTCTTATTATGTTGCCTAGGCTGGTCTTGAATGCCTGGGTTCAAGCAACCCTCCCGCCTGAGCCTCCCAAAGTACTGGATTATCGGGGGAACCCACCCCCGATAATTCTTCATGGGTTATTTTCTATTTCCCTAAGGGTCAGCCAGTCTGAGAAATAAAGGGAAAGAGTACAAAGAGAGAAATTTTAAAGCTGGGTGTCCGGGGGAGACATCACATGTCGGCAGGTTCCATGATGCCTCCCAAGCCACAAAACCAGCAAGTTTTTATTAGTGATTTTCAAAGGGGAGGGAGTGTATGAATAGGGTGTGGGTCACAGAGATCACATGCTTCACAAGGTAATAAAATATCACAAGGCAAATGGAGGCAGGGCGAGATCACAGGACCGCAGCAAAATTAAAATTGCAGTGAAGTTTCGGGCATGCACTGTCATTGATAACATCTTATCAGGAGACAGGGTTTGAGAGCAGACAACCGGTCTGACTAAAATTTACTAGGCAGGAATTTCCTTGTCCTAATAGGCCTGGGAGTGCTGTGGGAGACCGGGGCTTATTTCATCCCTTATCTGCAACTGTATAAGACAGACATTCCTACAGTGGCCATTTTAGAGACCTCCCCATAGGAACACATTCTCTTTCTCAGGGCTATTCCTTGCTGAGAAAAATAATTCAGCGATATTTCTCCTATTTGCTTTTGAAAGAAGAGAAATATGGCTCTGTTCCATCTGGCCCACAGGCAGCCAGGCTTTAAGGTTGTCTCCCTTGTTCCCTGAACATTGCTGCTATCCTGTTCTTTTTTCAAGGTGACCAGATTTCATATGGTTTAAACAATTTGTGCAAGTTAATGCAATCATCACAGGGTCCCGAGGCGACATTCATCCTCAGCTTACGAAGATGATGGGATTAAGAGATTAAAGACAGGCATAGGAAATCACAAGAGTATTGATTGGGGAAGTGATAAATGTCCATGAACTCTTCACAATTTATGTTCAGAGATTGCAGTAAAGACAGATGTAAGAAATTATAAAAGTATTAATTTGGAGAACAAATAAATGTCCATGAAGTCTTCACAATTTATGTTCGTCTGCCGCGGCTTCAGTCAGTCCCTCCATTTGGGGTCCCTGACTTCCCGCAACAGGATTATAGTCATGAACCAATGCTCCCAGCCCACAAATAACTTCTGAGTGAATGAATGCTGTTCCTGCCCTGATGAGTGTCCATTATTTTGGGGAGGGCAGACAATAACCAAGATGGTTATGTAAAATATCTACAGCATAACATATCAAATTATTATGCTATATTACAGGTTACCTTATGTTGTTATAATATTATTACCATTTTGCATTATATAGAAGGTCTTTTCTTCCTTCCTTCCTTCCTTCCTTTCTTTTTTTAGATAGAGTTTCGCTCTTATTGCCTAGGCTGGAGTGCAATGGTACAATCTCGGCTCACTGCAACCTCCGCCTCCTTGATTGAAGTGATTCTCCTCCCTCAGCCTCCTGAGTAGCTGGGATTACAGGCATGCGCCACCACACCTGGCTAATTTTGTATTTTTAGTAGAGATGGGGTTTCTCCATGTTTGTCAGGCTGGTCTCAAACTCCTGACCTCAGGTTATCTGCCTTCCTCAGCCTCCCAAAGTGCTGGGATTACAGGCGTGAGCCACCACGCCCAGCCAGAAGGTGATACTTTCTAAGGAGAAAATTAAAGCCTGGAAGAGGAAAGAGGGGCATTGGAGTCAGCAGCAGAGCCAGGGGGCTTTCAAGTTTAAAATTAGTGGCCAGGGAAATCTTGATTGAGAAGGTGCATTTTGAGTCATATCTGAAGAGAGCAAGAGAGTGAGCCATGTGGATACGTGAGGGAAGAGCAGTTCTGGCGGAAGGAACAGCCAATGCAAAAGCTTGAGATGGGAGTGTGTTTGGTGGGTCTTAAGGAAGAAAGGAGTCCACTGCGGCTGGAAGCGGGTGAGCATAGAGGAAAAAGCAAAAAGGAGGTCGCTAAGGGACAGGCTTGCGATACCTCTTATTAGGACCTTTTAGGCCACTGGTTTCACTTTAAGGACATTGAGAGCCATGGAAATTTCTAAGCAGAGGAGTGACATAATTTTAACAGGATCCCTCTGGTTGACCTACTGCAATAGCAGGAAGGGAGAGGGGAGAAAAGTGGGGGGCGGGGGACAGGGCAGAAGCAGAGACCTTCAGGAGGCTGTTGCAGTAGGCAGGTGATGGGTGACAGTAGCAGCGAAGATGCTGAGAAGTGATCAGGTTTTAGATACCTTTTTAAAACTTCTTATTATGGAAAATGTCCAACATATAAATTAGAGAAAAAGTGGAATGAATCCCCATGTACCTGGCAGCCAATTTCAACAACTACATTTGACCAATCTTATTTTATCCTTATCTCCACCCAATATATTAGATTATTTTTTCTTTCTTTCTTCTTTTTTTTTTTTTTTTTGAGACGGAGTCTCCCCACTGTGTCTCCCAGGCTGGAGTGCAGTGGCGCTGACCTCGCTCACTGTAAAGCCCGCCTGGTTCACGCATTCTCCCGCCTCAGCCCCTGCCAGCTGGGACTACAGGCGCCACTGCCGCCTGCTAGTTTTTTGTATTTTTAGTAGAGACGGGTTTCACCCATGTTAGCCAGGGATAGTCTCATCTCCTGACCTTTGTGATCCACCCGCCGGCCTCCCAAAGTGCTGCTGCTGGGATTACAGGCTTGAGCCATCATACCGGCTTTTTTTTTTTTTGAGATGGAGTTTCGCTCTTGTTACCTAGGCTGGATGGCCAGACATCTGCTTCACTGTAACTTTCTGAGCCTGGCCCAGCATTTCCTGTTCAGTTTCTCCGAGTAGGCTGGGATTACAGGCATGCACCACTCATTATTCGCTAATTTTGTATTTTTAGTAGAGACAGGGTTTCTCCAAGTTGGTCAGGCTGGTCTCAAACGCCTGACCTCAGGTGATCTGCCCGCCTCAGCCTCCCAAAGTGCTGGGATTATAGGCATGAGCCACCGCGCCCAGACTTTTTCTTTTCTTTTTTTACATTTTCTTTGAAATAGAGTCTCACTCTGTCGCCTAGGATGCAGTGTAGTGGTGCAATCTCAGTTCACTGCAACCTCCACCTCCCAGGTTCAAGCGATTCTCCTGCCTCAGCCTCCTGAGTGGGTGGGATTACAGGCGTGCACCACCATGCCTGGCTAATTTTTTTTGTATTTTTAGTAGAGACGGGGTTTCACCATGTTGGACAGGCTGATCTTGAACTCTTGACCCAAGTGATCTGCCTGCCTCAGGTTCCCAAAGTGCTGGGATTACAGGCTTGAGCCACCATGCCTGACCTATTAGATTATTATTTTTTTAATCCTAGATATATAATAATTTCAGCTGTGACTATTTCAGGATGTATCTCTAAAAGAAAACTACTTTTCAAAAACCTTACTACAAAAATAGAATCACAAATAAAACATTAACAATATTAAGTATCCAGTCCATATTCAAAATGTTTTCATATATAAATATACAATTTTTTTTTTTTTTAAGACAGAGTCTTGCTCTTGTCACCCAGGCTGGAGTGCCATGGTGTGACCTCAGCTCACTGCAACCTCCGCCTCCTGGGTTCAAGTGATTCTCCTGCCTCAGCCTCCTGAGTAGCTGGGATTACAGGTGCGTGCCACCACGCCTGGCTAATTTTTGTATTTTTAGTAGAGATGGGGTTTCATCATGTTGGCCAGGCTGGTCTCGAACTCCTGACCTCAGGTGATCCACCCGCCTTGGCCTCCCAAAGTGCTGGGATTATAGATGTGAGCCACCATGCCCAGCCAATTTATTCATTTTAAAATATCATTTGTCTCCCAGGCTGGAATGCAGTGGCTCAATCTTGGTTAACTGCAAGCTCCGCCTCCCAGGTGCACTCCATTCTCCTGCCTCAGCCTCCCGGAGTCGCTGGGACTACAGGCACCCGCCACCACGCCCGGCTAATTTTTCCGGCTAATTTTTTTGTATTTTTTTTTTTAATAGAGATGGGGTTTCACTGTGTTAGCCAGGATGGTCTTGATCTCCTGACCTCGTGATCCAGCCACCTCAGCCTCCCAAAGTGCTGGGATTATAGGTGTGAGCCACCATGCCAAGCCAATTTATTCATTTTAAAATATCATTTGAAGGTAGAGTAGACAGGACTTGCTGGTCAATTGAAGGTGGAGTATGAGAGAGAAGAATCAAGGATGACGCCAAGGTTTTTGGCCTGAGCAACTCGAAGAATGGAGTTGCCATTTTCTGAGATGGGGAAGACCATGGGAGTAGGTTTGGGAGGGGACAATCTGCTTGGACATTTTAGGCTTGACATGTTTATTAGACACTCAAGTGGAGATGCCAGGTGCCAGTGGAATATGTGAGCCTGGAGTTCATGGAAGTGGCTGCGGCAGGAAATATAAGTTTGGGAGTTGTCAGCAGAGAGATGACATTTAAAGCCTGGAGACTAAAAGAGATCACCAGAGGAGCAAATGCAGATTTTAAGAGAGAATGGAGGGGAGAAGTTCGAGGACTGAGCTTTAGCACTTCAATATTAAGTGCCAGGAAAATTGAGGAGGAACAAGCAAAGGAGACTGAGGAGGGGCATCCAGCACAATAGGAGAAAATCTAGTTAGTGTGGTACCCTGGAAGCGAATCATTCTAAGGAGGAGATTATGAAACATGGGTCATATGCCATGGATAGGCCAAGTAAGATGAGGACTGGGAATTAATTATTATTGGGTAGAAAAGAGATGCCCTCCCCCAGGCACGGTGGCTCATGCCTGTAATCCCAGCACTTTGGGAGGCCTAGACGGGTGGATCACCTGAGGTCAGGAGTTTGAGACCAGCCTGGCCAACATAGTGAAACCCCATCTCTACCAAAAATATAAAAACTTAGCCCGGTGTGGTGGCACACACCTGTAATCCCAGCTACTCAGGAGGCTGAGACAGGAGAATTGCTTGAACCCAAGAGGCGGAGTTTGCAGTGAGCTGAGAGTGTGCCACTGCACTCCAGCCTGGGCAACAGAATAAGACTCCATCTCAAAAAAAAAAAAAAAAAAAGAGAAAAAAGAAAAGAAAAGAGATGCCTTCCCTTTTGACACTCTTTAAACAAATCATGTTTAATTAAATTAAAACTAAATGGCCAGGCATGGTGGCTCACGCCTGTAATCCCAGCACTTTGGCAGGCCAAGGCAGGCAGGATCACCTAACAACCGGAGTCTCGAGACCAGCCTGGCCAACGAGGAAACCCTGTCTCTACTAACACAAAAGTAGCCGGGTGTGTGGTGGCGCACCTAGTCCCAGCTACTCAGGAGGCTGAGGTGCAGGAGAACTGCTGAACTCCAGGAGGTGGAGGTTCGCAATGAGCCAAGATGGCCAGTAAGACTCCAGGCCTTGCGGGATGGAGTGAGACTCCATCTCAAAAAATTCCGGGAAACATTCTTTTCATGTATAGGAATTAGTGGAGTGGCAACAAAGGTCACAGTAATGGCAGAGGTCAGTGGTTAAGAGCAGAGGCTTGGAAATCAGGAAACCTGGATTTCAGTATCAAGCTGTGTAATCCTGTGCAATTAATCCCCTGAGCATCAGGATTCTCCTCTGTAAAACAGGAATAATAAGAGACCCTTCTAAATGTGGCTCTTGCAGGAATAACATGAGATGAGCATACTTTTATGCCAGTAAAGGACTTAGCAGGATGCCTGACTCATCTTAAGTACCCAACAAATTGTTGGCTATTATACGTATGATAGGATGACAAAGGTAGGCACATGACTCTCAGATACTTTTGCCTAGGTATTTAAAAAAACAGGAAAGCCATCATTTTAGTTAAATATATGTACTAAATAGAGAAAAAGACATGAGAGCCAAAGCTGGAATTTTGATGATAAAATGGTAATTTCAACAAATTGAATAGCATATTTTTAAAAAGATCTCTGAAACAGTCATTCCAGTGGAACCAAGGAATTGTAGACCTGGCTTGCAGAGGGAGGGAACTTTGCTTTTAAAGGGTTCTGGCTTAGTTGCATTAGTTACTAGAGACAACAACCACTTGGAAGAAGTTGTTATTAGGATTTACTTTAGGGCCAGGCACAGTGGCTCACACCTATAATCCGAGCACTTTGGGAGACTGAGGCGGGTGGATCACCTGAGGTCAGGAGTTCGAGACTAGACTGACCAACATGGTGAAACCCTTTTTCTAGTAAATACGAAAAATTAGCCAGGCATGGTGGCTGATGCCTGTAATCCCAGCTACTTGGGAGGCTGAGGCAGGAGAATCACTTGAATCTGGGAGGCGGAGGTTACAGTGAGCCAAGATCGCGCCATTGCACTCTAGCTTGGGCAACAAGAGCGAAACTCCATCCCCCCCCCCCCCAAAAAAGAGATTTACTTTAGCTTTGTGCAATGTCTATTATTAAAAGCCTTTGATTCAGTTTTATTTGTTTTCTGTGTTTAAACAAATAAACACCCAGTGTTTTCCAAGAGCATTTTGACTCTGGGCTTCTCTCCAGAGAAGCAGGATACAAGCTTGTCCACAAACCCAAATCAAAACAAAGGGCCCACACCGTTGCCACGCATCTGGTGACCAGACAAATTCACTAAATCTCAGCTGGGGTGGAAGTTCCTTGAGACCAGGGAATTTGAGTTAGTCATCTTGTAACCCTAGAACAAAGCCAGGCATAAGGTGGATGCTTACCATATGTTAGTTAATTGAAAGAACGAAAAACAGAGCACTGCACTGATTGAGAACAGTGACTGTGCACCTGATGTGCTGCAATGGGTTTTGGTGTTAAAAAATCACTCTCATTCATTAGTAGTAGGAGTTCAAATGGGAACCACAGTTCCAGAAAAGCAATTTTGGCAATGTGTAATGAGAGCCTTAAAACTGTAAACACAAAGATGTTCCCTGCAGCCTTATCCATAATTTTTTAAAATAAAAAACAAACTAAACATCCAATAATAGATTACATAATCATCCAGTAGCTCTATTGGATGGACTATTACATTATTATAATTATTCAAATTAATGTTTCCCTGCTTCTTCCCTGCTTTCCTTCAATACTGAATTCCTATAATGGCTCAGGCACTATTCAAGGAGGTGGGGGAGGCCACCTGGCCCAAGCTGAAGGCCAAGGGCATTTGGGATACAAGAAAATAATGCAAATGTGCTATTTTGGCAGCGTTTACATGGGCAGGGTGTCGTGGGGAGGCTGGCGGAGGGAGTGGGAGCAGGTGACAGAGAATATAGGGTAAGTTAGAAGGCTCTCAGTGCTGGTAAAAATAAAATAGAGTAAAGTAAAGGGTGGGGGTACAGTTGAGGGTGCCATGACCTTTCTGTTTAAATAGGATGGTCGTTTTGCTGTGAACTTAAGACTGCTCTAAAAAATAAAGTGTATTTAAAAAAAAAAAAACTACGATGTTCAGTGTATGCTTCATCTACGGTCAAAGAGGCAAAGACTGAAGTGAGAGTGGAAGCCAGGTGGTTATCTGGGAGGCTTACAAGACTATGTAATAGTATGGAAAATACTAGTATTAAGTGAGATGCTGGATGCCAAACTATGCATAGAGGTGAAAAACTTCAAAGAAATAGTAAACACAGCAAAAGTAGTTTGTTTGAAGGATAAATTTTTTAAAATTATTTTTTGTAGAAACGGGGTTACCCTACATTGCCCAGGATGGTCTCGAACTCCTGGGCTCAAGCGATCGATCCTCCCACCTCGGCCTCCCAAAGTGCACAGGCGTAAGCCACCGCGCCCGGCCGAAGGATAAGATTTTGGGTGGTGCGCTTTCTCTTTTCTCTTTTCAATTTCTGCATTTTCCAATTTACTTTTAGCAACCGATCTTTCCTGTTTAAAAAAAAATTCACGACCTTGAAGATACACGGGCTGTGACTTCGGGGATGTCACCGAGCGCCCCGCCCACCGCGCGCCCCGCCCACCGCGTTCTCCGGCCCGCGGCCGGCAGGGGGCGCGCGGCCTCCGCCAGGCGTCCTTCGTCCCCGTCAGTTCCCACAGGGCCTTGTGCGATATGGGCTGCACCGAGGGCAAGGCGGTGGCGGTAGCCGCCCCACCGGAGCTGCACACCAAAGGCAAGAACGGTGGTGGCCGCCGTAGGTCAGGTACGACCAAGGGCGAAGACCTGGTCCCAGGTCGGCGGGCCGAAGCGGGCCTTCCGGCCGGGGTTGGGGATAAAATGCCCCGGAGCCCTGGCCTTGAAGCCTCTCACTGGAGTCAGTGACGGACCGCACGCCACGCTGGAGACCCCCGAAACGCTCCCCCGGGTCACCGCGGGAGACGGAGGCCGGCGGCCGGCTGAGGGCTGCCCCGCCCGCTGGTTGTGAGAGAGGTGGGAGGCGGAAGGAGGAGTGGGCCCGCCGCTAGGACCTACCCGGAAACCTGTCGGAAACCGAACCGAGAGGCAGCGACCCGCCTGATTTCGCTCTGGGGCCGTGAGGGCGTCCTCTTCCTACATGCACCGTATTTCCAAAGAATCGTTACGGGGGAAGCGCCCAAACCGCCAGAGTCCGGGGGTGCCCTTTCACCTCTCCAGAAGCCCCTGGCCCACTCCCAGCATCCTCCTCCATGGAGAATCTTGTCCCACACGCCTTCCCTGCCCCCTTTCTCCATCCCCTTGAATTTTGGGCACATTTGCCCCACGATCGTCCTGCTTTATCCTTTCACTTGTTCTTCAAGACAGAAAGCTCCCAGTCTCTTCTCCATTGTCCGGATAATGCCAATAATGGCTAGTGGTTACTAAGCACTGACATGAGAGGGGCCTTTGGAAGCAGTGGACGTGGGTAATAATCTCGGTTCATCTTTCCAGCGATACTGAGAGATTTCTCATAAACCCCATTATACAGAAAAAGAAACTGAGAAGCAAAGAGGTTATAAAACTTACCCAAAGCACACAACTAGTAAGTGGAAGAGCTAGGATACAAGTTGAGGCCATCTGACTCCAAAGCCCTGGCCATCATCGTATTGCCGCCTCCACCTTTTCTATAGCCTTGAGAAAGTGAGTCTCCAAAAAGTGCCTTGCCCAATGGCTGGAATTATTAAATGCTGTAGGATCTGTCTCTTTCAAGGGCTTACAATTTGGTTACAAGGCAGCATATGGTGAAGGGCTAAGAGTAGTGGTAAAAACAGCCAAGTGGGGATGGCAGCTTCCATAGATGAGGCACGATTTGGCAGAGGTGTCTGAAGGAAGAACATTCTTGTTAGGGGAAGCAGCCAGTGAGACCATGCCAGAGATAGGGAGGCCTGCATATCCTCCTGGAGTTGAGGACTTGGATTGGGGGAAGGGAAGAATAAAGGAACAGGGTAGGAGCAAGGTCAGGCAAGGTCAAGGTCAGGCAGCTAATTTGTGGCCATTAGTACAATGAAGGAGTTTGAGCAGGTGCATCCCAAATTGACCTTTCATGTACTGTCCTCAGGATCTTCTTGATATCTATGTCCTGCCATTTATTTACTGTTTTTCATTAGCTACATTCTTTTTGTGTTGGTAAAACAACACAAAAATTTACCATCTTAACAATTTTTTTTTTTTTTTTGAGACGGAGTTTTACTCTTGTTGCCCAGGCTGGAGTGCAATAGCGCTATCTTGGCTCACCTCAACCTCCACCTCCCATTCTCCTGCCTCAGCCTCCCAAGTAGCTGGGATTACAGGCATGCACCACCATGCCTGGCTAATTTTGTATTAATTTTGTATTGACAGGTTTTTGCCATGTTGGTCAGGCTGGTCTCGAACTCCCAACCGCAGGTGATCCGCCTGCCTCGGCCTCCCAAAGTGCTGGGATTACAGGCATAAGCCACTGAGCCTGGCCCATCTTAACCATTTTTAAGTGTACAGTTCATCAGTATTAAGTATATTCACATTGTTGTGAAGCAGATCCCCTGAACTTTTTCATCTTGCAAGTCTGAAACTCCATGCCAACTTGGTAACTTCTCGTTTGCTATTTCCCCCAGCCCCTGGTATCCATTCTACTTTCTGTTTCTGCGAAATTTGGCTACTTTAGATTGCTTATATAAGTTGATATCATACAGTATCCGTCTTTTTGTGACTGGCTTATTTCACTTAGCATACTGTCTTCAAGTTTCATCTATGTTGTAGCATGCAACAGGATTTCCTTACTTTTTAAGGCTGAGTAATATTCCATTGTGTTTGTGTATATATATATACACACACACCCACACATATATACACATATACACAATGGAATATATATATATACACACACCACTTTTTTATCATCCCCCGAGATGGAGTCTTGCTCTGTCGCCCAGGCTGGAGTGCCATGGCATGATCTTGGCTCACCACAATCTCTGCCTCCTCCCTCAGCCTCCCGAGTAGCTGGGATAACAGGTGCCCGCCACCACGCCTGGCTAATCTTTGTATTTTTAGTAGAGACCGGGTTTTACCATGTTGGCCAGGCTGGTCTTGAACTCCTGACCTTGTGATTCGTCCGCCTCAGCCTCCCAAAGTGCTGGGATTACAGGCTTGAGCCACCGCGCCCAGCCCGAACTATTTTATAATACAGAAAAGCTCACTCATTATAATACAACTTGCTAAATTTTTACAAACGAAATATATGCATGCAGCCCACACTCAGCTGAGGAAATAAATGTTTCTAGTACCCCGGGAGCCCCTCTAATGTCTCTTATCCACATACCAAGGGCAACCACTACTCTGATATCTAACAGCATAGAAGAATTTCACCTATTTACATTTACTTTTTGAAACTTAATTTTAGGCATATTTTAAGCATTAATCTATGAAAGCACTGCTTTATTCTAGATATTTTTCTTTTTCTTTCTTTCTTTTTTTTTTTGAAATAGGGTCTTGCTCTGTTGCCCAGGCTGGAGTGCAATGGCCCAATCATGGCTCATTGCAGCCTCAACCTCCTGGGCTTAAACAATCCTCCCACCTCAGCCTCCTGTGTGGTAAAGTGTGCCACCAAGCCCAGCTAATTTTTTTATTTTCTGTAGAGATGAGGTCTTGCCGTGTTGCCCAGGCTAGTCTCAAACTTCTGGGCTCAAGCGATCTTCCCACCTTGGCCTCCCAGAGTTCTGGGATTACAGGTGTGAGCCACTGTGCCCAGTACACATATATATGTGTGTACTATATATACACATACATATATATATAATTATGACGATTATTTTTCTAGAGATGGGGTCTCACTCTGTTGCCCAGGCTAGAGTGCAGTGGCATGAATCATAGCTCACTGCAACTTTGAACTGCTGGGCTCAAGTAATCCTCCTGCCTCAGCCTCCTAAGTAGCTAGGATTATAGGAACACACCACCATGCCTAGCTCAATTTTTAAATTTTTTGTAGAGATGGATCTCACTAAACAATAGCCCAGTCTGATCTCAAACACCTGGCCTCAAGTGATCCTCCTGCCTCAGCCTCCCAAAGTATACCATGCCAGGCCCATATTATACATAACTATGACATTAAAAATGTTCTTTTGTGTGTCATCTATAAACACTCTAGCCACCTTCCTTAAGTACCATATGATCTCTCAGTTCCTTCTCAAATTAAACTCTGTGGTTAGGTTTCAAGAAACTAATTTCTTAATGATGCAGAAGGTTTTGCTTGAATGACTCTTCAACCCAGCATCTATTATTTATCAGGCACTGGGAACTCAGGGATAAATAAGACCTGATCTCAGTCTTTGAACATAGAGTCTCATGGAGAAGAATGGCATAGAAAATGCAGTGTCATAATGTGTAATCATAAAAGTAGATGGGTACACACTTCAGGAGAATGGCAGAGGGAGTTAACATCTTGGCATTTAGCATTTAGTATTTCTTCTGTGACACACATTCCATTCTATTTTAATGAGCTTGCAAACATTTTTCCTTCTGGATTTTTGAGGAGCAGGAATGTGTCTTGTTCACTATCTTATCTTCCGCAGTCCTTGGCATACTGCCCTACAAATCAGTAAATGTGTTTATATGACTCATATGGCAAAGGGCAATTTTTTAAATAAGTGAGGAATCTTCCAAAAGCCAATGCTATTAACATTGACCAGCTTCTCTAGTAAGGAGAGGAGATAGTATTTTTTCAAAGTGTGGTCCAAAGTCCACCTGCAAGAGAATTAATTACATGCTGGAGATGTGTAGATTAAAAACTCATTTTCCTGTTCTCCATTTCAGACCTACTAAATCAGCTTCAGGGTGTTGGGCCAGGAAGCTTCATTTTTGGTGTCTCAAGTGACTGTTTGAACCAAGGCCTGAGAACACTGCAGTGAGGTGTTTAGGCCAGCGTCAAATCACCTATTTCTGGGCAGAGGTGCCTATCCTTAGCAATGGGGTTGAGTCTGGGATGGAGGTGCCTACTGTAGATCATTGAGGCTGATAAGGGTGAGTCAGACGCCCCAAGAAGAAATTGAAAGCTTTGCAGTGGAAGCAAAGATCATGACTGACTTGCAGTCATGCAGTCTGCAGTCAGAAGTTAGTATTACACGATGTGCTAGATAATTGTAGTGTAATCTTGCCTTTTGTTGGTTTTAACCAGGTAAATTAAAGTCATTACTCATTATTTGGATTTTCAAACTTGAATGTTTACTTCTTTGTATTAATGTGTACTGAGTATTTAAAGTTTTTAAATTAGCTTTTTTAAAAGTATATTTTAGGCCAGGTGTGGTAGATCATGCCTGTAATCCCAGCACTTTGGGAGGCCAAGGCAGGTGAATCATCTGAGGTCAGGAGTTCGAGACCAGTCTGGCCAACATGGTCAAACCCCATCTCTACTAAAAAAAAATACAAAATTAGTTGGGTGTGGTGGCACACGCCTGTAATCCCTGCTACTCAGAAGGCTGAGGCAGGAGAATTGCTTGAATCTAGGAGGCAGAGGTTCGCCATTGCACTGCAGCCTGGGTGATGAGAGCAAAACTGTCTATAAAAAAAAAAAGGGTATTTTAGATTTACAGTTGGATTAAATTCTTGAAAGAACTTGAAAGAAGGAATTAATCTGTTAATGCCTTTTCTTTACCTTCATAAAACATCAGGGAATATTTCATGAATATTCCTTATATCCTACTTTCTAGTTCTGAGCATTACTTTGCTGGTAGAAACTAGTCTACATGTATATAACTATAAATGACTATCACAAATTACTCTTTGGTGTTAAAAACAAACTATCTGGCTGGGTGTGGTGGCTCATGCCTGTATTCCTAGCACTTTGGGAGGCCCAGGTGGGAGGATCGCTTGACACCAGGAATTCAAGACCAGCCTGGGCAACAAAGTGAGCCTCAGTCTCTGCAAAAACAAATAGCTGAGCATGGTGGCATGCGCCTGTTAGTCACACCTATTCAGGAGGTTAAGGTGGGAGGATCGCATGAGTGTGGGAGATTGAGGCTGCAGTGAGCCATGATCAGGCTCCTGCACTCCAGCCTGGGTGACAGACGGAGACCCTGTCTCAAAAAAAAAAAACAGCAACAAAACTACCTGTTGGATTTTTTGTTTGTTTGGTTTTTTTTTTTTTTTTTTAAGACAGAGTTTCACTCTTGTTGCCCAGGCTGGAGTGCATTGGTGTGATCTTGGCTCACTGCAGCCTCCATCTCCTGAGTTCAAGCGATTCTCCTGCCTCAGCCTCCCAAGTAGCTAGGATTACAGGCATGAGCCACCACGCCCAGCTAATTTTGTATTTTTTGTAGAGACGGGTTTCTCCATGTTGGTCAGGTTGGTCTTGAACTCCTGACCTCAGGTGATCTGCCCACCTCAGCCTCCCAAAGTGCTGGGATTATAGGCATGAGCCACTGCACCTGGCTACCTGTTGGTTTTAGTGGTAGTGCAGTGGTTTTCAGCTTTCAACATTCAAGTATGCTCCCAACTTTGACAAATACAGAAAAGTTATTTTTGCCACAATTTAGTGTGTTTATGGAAGGTGTGTATACAGAAACTTCAGATGACAGTGTCTGTTAGATGAAAAACTGAGCTGGGCAGGTGGTGGGAAGTTGTATAGACCCAGAAATAACTTGTTATGGGAAGAATTAAGAGGCCACAATTAATGGGTCAAAAATTAAAACTCTACAGGGACAGGCAGGTCATATAAATGAGTGAACCAGGCAGGTAGTAAACAACAGGGCATGGTGGGGACTGGGGTGCACTGAGGAGAGAATGCCGTACTGATGGGGCAACTTCTACTGAACTTCCCTTTCTTTGTGTGGGAAAATGAGTGTAGTGTTGCCAGACCTGCTTTTTTCAAGAGAAACTAGAAATCTCTATTTATTATTTTGTGACTTCCCCAGTTTGTGAATGTCAGCAGTAATGTAATTAAGCAAAATACCGAGGGTCAAACAAGATGTGATTGCAGGTAAATATGGTCTGTGAATGTGCAGGTAAATATGGTCTGTGATTGCAGGTAAATATGGTCTGTGAATGTGCAGGTAAATATGGTCCGGACAAATATGGTCTGTGAACGTGCAGGTAACATGGTCCAGATCAGGCGTAAATATGGTCTGTGAACGTGTAGAATAACGTCGTTTCTGGCCTTACATTTTAAAAAATGAGAAAAAGATGGTGTCTTTGACCTATAAAGTGATAATAGGACAGAAAACAGTTTTTCTTAGACAGTAACACACTGCAGAGAAGTGTCTGAGTGAACAGTGTAAATGACCACTGTCAAAGTATTAGTTTCAAAACGTTAAAAACATGATCTTGTACGGAAAAAGAACATGTATCAAAACTTATTAATCAAACCAATAAATGAAAGAACCAATAAAACGGTAAAGCTAATTTAAAGGCAAATTCAAAGACTAGGGACATATAATCAAAGAAATGGTTAATTGAATTTGCTAGTACAGTAGTTACAAAGCTGGTTAACGTCCCATAGAGCAGTAAAACTAACTTTTGGGCCAGGTGCAGTGGCTCACGCCTGTAATCCCAGCACTTTGGGAGACTGAGGCAGGCAGATCACTTGAGGTCAGGAGTTCGAGACCAGCCTGGCCAACATGGTGAAACCTCATCTCTACTAAAAGTACAAAAATTAGCCAGGTGGTGGGATGCACATGTAATCCCAGCTACTCAGGAAGCTGAGGCAGGAGAATCACTTGAACCTGAGATGCAGAGGTTGCAGTGAGCCGAGATCGCCGCTGCTGCACTCCAGCCTGGGCAAAATAGTGAGACTCTTTCTCAAAAAAAAAAAAAAAAAAAGGAAAAGAAAAGAAAAACAACTAACTTTGGGGATTATTGAGCAGAAATGTACAAGTTCACATGAAACTTCAGTGTCTAGGCTCTAATAAAATAGTAAATAGGAAAGTCAAGTACAGATACACTCTCTTAAGAAAATTAAATGATCCTTGGGTGGGCTTGTTAAATATGGTACAGTATGACATTGAAAGGGCGTTTAGTCAACTTCCTTTATTTCCAAGTTTGGACATTTTTCTTAAGATTGTGGTTGTTACAGTGTAGCTATGGCTGCCTTGAGATTATTGCTCACTTATATAGTAGTATTTTAAGCTGATTCATCCCTCAAATGTGCTGCCAAAATTCTACTTTTTCAAGTATGTGCAGCAGCTTTTCTCAAGTATGTGCATTTAAACTTCTAAAAATTTAAATTTTTAAAAATGTTTAAAACAACTGTGAGCAAATGGAAGGCTTTGTGTGACCTCTGTGTGGGTCAATGATTGTTTCATGGACTGCTTTATCACAAAGATTCGTTTAGAAATGGGCACAAGGCTCTTGGTCATCAAATTCGTTTTAGGTTTAGAGAAGTAATCTTCTCTTGGAGCAAGAGCTAGATTTCACTCCTTTATGTGTAGAGTGAGATCAAGGAAGAGGGAAATAGAAGGAATATAACTTAGCAAACAACTCCCCACCCCCAAGTCAAGTTTGTCAGAAATATAACTTTGAATTATCATTGTTGGGAGAGCAAGGAGCATGGTTTCGCTGTACCATTCCTTTCACAGCATTCCATGGGATCTTTCTAGATATGCTGGACTGGTAAAAATCCTCAGGATTTGGCCAGGCTGATGTGGGTAGAGAGGGTGTGTCCAGTTGAAGCAGAATAAAAGGAAAGCTAAACCGAGATATGACCCTTGATCGAACACTGGGAAAAAGTGGTAAAAGCCGTTAAATCATTCACTAAGAGACAGCTGAAGGTGGGGACTGGTGAGGAGGGAGCATGAACTGCTGCATCTTGCAGCTGGCTTTGGGCTCCAGTGGCTGGTGCAGACTTGCTAAGGAGTGTTAATGGTGTTTATTAAAACAACAACAAAGGCAACTTAGTTACTCTGGCCCTGGGTGTGGGCAGAGTAGTTTGGGAAAAGGAGAGGGCAGATTGCAAAGGGAATATGTGTGAGGTTGTTTCTTTTTGCATAGGCACTGATGCATAGTCATTCACACTGGATTAGTCAAAGCTGTAACTCTTGATGAAATTTCCTTTAAGGATGAAGGACATTTGACAAGTTTAGGTCTCCTTTTAAGCCTGTGGCACAAGTTTTTTTTTCCTGTCCCCTGACCTTGCCAGGCTCCCTCACTCATCTGTTGATGAATGCTTGTTCTCTTTTACCTAGAATATCCTTCCCTCTCTTTGCTGGGCTAACTCTCCTCACGCATCAAGATCCAGTCCAAATGACAGTTTTGTAATTCCCCAAGTAGAGATCGTTTTGCCCTTTCCGGACATGTGTGGCCCTTCTCATTTTTTTCATAGGACATATAGTGTATTGTGTAGCATTATACCAGACTGAGCTCCTAGGGGTAAGGATGTCGTGTTTGTTTATTTATTTATTTATTTATTTGAGATGGAGTCTTGCTCTGTCGCCCAGGCTGGAGTGCAGTGGCACCATCTCGGTTCACTGCAACCCCTGCTTCCCAGATTCAAGCAATTCTTCTGCCTCAGCCTCCTGAGTAGCTGAGATTACAGGCAGCCACCACACCCAGCTAATTTTTGTATTTTTAGTAGAGACAGGGTTTCACCATGTTGGCCAGGCTGGTCTCAAACTCCTGACTTTGTGATCTGCCCACCTTGGACTCCCAAAGTGCTGGGATTACAGGCATGAGCCACCGCACCTGGCAGATGTCTTGTTTAGATTTGAATTTCCTGTTTGGGATAGTTCATAGCACATAGTAGATGCTCAGTAAATGTTCACATATAGTTGCATCAAGTTATTCCCTCCTGATTTTCTCCCCCACTGTTTGATCAACCCAGGAATCTCTCTCCCCCTTGGAAACTTCTTTTATCTACCTCACTCGCCCCTGACTCATTGGAATCCCACAAATGGGACATCTCAGGCAGGTAAAATTGCCATTGTTATGAAGGTGAGAGAATGGAGTTTTTTTTGTTTTGTTTTGTTTTTTTTTGAGACGGAGTCTCACTGTGTCGCCCCAGTTGGAGTGCAGTGGCGCAGTCTTGGCTCACTGCAAGCTCTGCCTCCCTGTTCACGCCATTCTCCTGACTCAGCCTCCTGAGTAGCTGGGACTACAGGCGCCCGCCACCGCGGCCGGCTAATTTTTTATATTTTTTTGGTGGAGACGGGGTTTCACCATGTTAGCCAGGATGGTCTCGATTTCCTGACCTCGTGATCCACCCGCCTCGGCCTCCCAAAGTGCTGAGATTACAGGTGTGAGCCACTGCGCCCAGCCAAGAATGGAGATTTTTTACAGGGTATTTCCAACGTCCCATATGGAACACTGTATTTCCCAGTAATACAGTTTTTTTTTAAAGAGGGGATAACACCAAAGTAGTGTTGTTAATTAGATAATATTTATTCATTTAATACTAACCATCTTCCATATGTTAGGCATTGTGGTAGGTGCTGGGGATCTGTGAGTAAATATGCCCATATGGAGTTGTTTTCTAGAGTAATGTAGAACTTCTGAGAGCTTTAATGAAAAGGAGTAACATTTATTGAATGCTCATTATGATCCAGGTACTGTGCTGAGTGCTTTATATGTATTAACACATTTAATCCCTGCAACAGGCAAATGAGGAAAGTGAGGCCAGAGAGGTAACGAGCATACACCTGTTAAGTAGTGGAGCCAGGATTCTCATGCTGGAAGCTAATGTACTTAACCACCGTGCTCTACTGCCTCACTTAATAGAATGATTGGGCACATCTAATGAAAACCTTAGTGATATGGTTTGGCTCTGTGTCCCCACTGAAATCTCACCTTGAATTGTCATAATCCTCAAGTGTCAAGGGCAGGACCAGGTGGAGATAACTGAATCATGGGGGCGGTTTGTGCCATGCCTGTTCTCGTGATAGTGAGTTCTCATGAGATATGATGGTTTTATAAGGGGCTTCCCCCTTCGCTCAGCTCTCTCTCCTGCCGCCATGTGAAGAGGTGCCTTCTGCTGTGACTATAAGTTTCCTGAAGCCTCCCCAGCCTTGCAGAACTATGAATCAATTAAACCTCTTTTTTTTTTTTTTTTAAATAAATTACCTAGTCTCAGGTATGTCCTTATAGCAGCGTGAGAATGGATAGCGTGAGAATGGATGCTGGATTTCTCCATCCCTTCATAAGACCTGAACATAAAGCATTGTTTCCCATGAAAATAAGCAGTTGAATTAAAATCAAACTTTTTAGTGGATTACCAGTATCTGGAAACAATAGGAAAAGGAGCTTATGTGGGACACGGTGTCTCACGCCTGTAATCCCAGCCCTTTGGGAGGCCAAGACTGGCGGGTCACCTGAGGTCAGGAGTTCAAGATCAGCCTGACCAACATAGAGAAACCCCATCTCTACTAAAAATACAAAAAATTAGCCGGGCATGTGGTGGGCACCTGTAATCCCAGCTACTCGGGAGGCTGAGGCAGGAGGATCACTTGAACACTGGAGATAAAGGTTGCAGTGAGTCGAGATTGTGCCATTGTACTCCAGCCTGGGCAACAACAGTGAAACTCTTGTCTCAAGAAAAAAAAGAAAAAAGAGAGAGAAAGAAAAGGAAAAAGGAGCTTATTCAGAACAGTTTAACCTTATATTTAGGGACAGATAGACCAAAAATCATTATAGGGATGCTGACGACAGCCAAAAATGTCCAGCTTAGGTCGTAGATGCTGAATGCTGTAGACTTACTGACCCTTACCTATGAAGCACTGTAGAATACCTTTATCACTTCATTTCCATAAGTTCAGTCATGTCCCTGGAACATAATCTTGAAGAAGAGCCTGATATAATAACAATTTAGCCTCTAAGGTTGATCCCCAATAGAAGATGATCTTTACAGAGATCTCCTGTTATATTTCAGGCTACTTATTTAGATTATGGCTCCACAAGTCATTTGAAGCAAAGTGGAAAGAGTGAAGAGAACAGAATTCTAGTTTCTGTTATATCCTTAAATAGCTGTGTGATTTTAGATAAGTTCCAAAGCACCTATGTGCCTTAGTTCCCTTATTTGCAAAATAAAGTGAATGGATGAATATTAAGTCCTCTCAAACTGTAAAATTCTGTAGGTCTGTCTCCCATAAAATTAAAATTAGGCCCATAAATGCATAGAAGATGTAATAATTCCAAATAAAAATACCTAGCATTTTTGGATTCCACAATACGAAAGGTAATTTCACATGTATTATCTAAGACATGTCTTTTTTTCCTGTCTTGGCTCCTGGAATGCATGCCTGAATGACTACTAAGGTTTTAAGCCATTCACTTTATTTTATATGGTAAGTCAGTAGCTCAAGATCGTAAGGAATAACTTGCTTTAAAGTAATAAATATATTAAGACCCAAAATACTGTCAACTGTATTTGGGAAAGATTTGGATAGAAGAATTTGCTACATTCAAGTGCATTTCTGGAACCAATTCTCTGAAAGTAGTGATCCTTAAATTCATGTCCTCCTCCTATGTATAGGATCTCTAGTGCAGTCTTGTCTTTTATAACAACTGCTGAGTAATGACTATATCTAGTAGGATATCTTTTTAATTTAATTTTTAAAATTGGTATACAAATAAAATAGACTTTTTGGTGTCCTCTTAATTTTTTATTATTTATTTTAATTTATTTCTTTTTGGAGAGAGGGTCTTGCTCTGTCACCCAGGCTGGAGGGCAGTGGTGTGATTATAGCTCACAGCAGCTTCAAACTTCTGGGCTCAGGTGATCGTCCTGCTTGAGCCTCCTGAGTAGCTATGACCGCAGGCGAGTGGTGCCATGCCTTCATTTTTATTTTTGTAGAAATGAAGTCTTGTTATGATAGCCAGGCGGCTGGTCTCAAACTCCTGGCATCAAGCCATCCTCCCTCCTGGGCCTCCCAAAGTGCTGTGATTATGGGTGTGAGCCACCGTGTCTGGCCTTTGGTGTTCATTTTATGAATTTTGACACATATATACATGATTGGGATACATAACAGTTCCATTACCCCACAAAATTTCCCCAATGCTATCCCTTTGTGGTTACAGCCTCCCCAGTTGATTAGGATACAACTGTATTCCAATCTCTGGAACCACTGATGTGTTCTCCATCAATATAGTTTTGTCTTTTCAGGAATGCCATATAAATGGAATCACAAAATAATGTAACATTGAGATTGACTTTTTCACACAGCGTAATACTTTTGAGATTCATCTAATTTGTCTAATGTGTATCTATAGTTTACTTCATTTTATTACTGAGTTGTATTATATTATACAAATATACCATAATATTTTTGTCCTTTCATTGAATGATATTTGAATTTTTTCCATTTTTTAGTGATTATAGAGTTGCTATAATCTATAAACATTGGTGTAGGTATACACGTATTTTAAAAGTTGATATATAAAGTTGAGTACAGTGGCTCACGCCTGTAATCCCAGCACTTTGGGAGGCCGAGGGGGGTCTCCTAGCCTGAGGTCAGGAATTTGAGACACGCCTAACCAACATGGAGAAACCCCGTCTCTACTAAAAATACAAAATTAGCTGGACCTGGTGTTGCATGCCTGTAATCCCAGCTACTTGGGAGGCTGAGGCAGGAGAATCGCCTGAACCTGGGAGGTGGAAGTTGCAGTGAACCAATCCACTGAGGGCTCAGCGGATTGGTTTGATCAGGCATGTCATTCACGAAGTCTCTGAAAAATCGGGCCCTCCCACCCTAGTTAATATGCAAATGCAGGGCGCCATGATGTTTCACATAGTGGGGATATATGGGAGTGACCATGTTGCCAGGCACATGTGGGGGCAAGGTCAAGAAGAAGAGGGTAAGAATCACCAAGTGTGGGTGGACCCAGTTTCTAACGGCCTGCATTTGCATATCAAAGGTTACCTGCCTGCTCTTTCCTGCTGGAGAAACGTTTCTGGAGCTGCTTTAAAAGAAAAAAAAAAAAACTTCCCAAAGACCCCTTTTCTTGTCTCTCTGCCTAAAATAATTTCTTAACTCCTCTAACATTCTCCCCTTTGAGAAAGGACTGATACACCTGGATTCCTCCATCCCCTCATAAGACCTGAACATAAAGCATTATTTCCCATGAAAATAAGTAGTTGAATTAAAATCAAACTTTTTAGTGGATTACCAGTATCTGGTAATGTCACCCTAACTGCTGTTAGGGGATTTTGGGCAACAACTCTTTCTGGCTACTTCCCGCTGAAAAGGGGTGTCAAATGGGGAACAGCAGCTAGGGCACCTCCTGGGGTCGATTCAAGGGTCCTCAGAAGAATGGTGTGTTCATGCACCAATTGGAGTAGGATTGCTTCTAGGCAAGAGGAAACAATCTGAGTTATAGTATTGAGTATACAGGGTTCAAATATTAATATAAGACATAGAAGCAAGAGAGGGCTTAATAAAGGGGTTAACCAGTTCCATAAAGAAGACTGGAATTCGTTAAAGAGGGATTGTAGCCACCCGGGGCTGAAGCCTGCATTTTCCCTCAGCCTGTCAATAATTTTGATTTGATCTTTAAGTACCTGTAACCCTATTGCAAATAGCAGAGTGAGTATAGCAATTCCCATCAGTGTAGTATAATAAATAATTTTCATCTAAAATTTTACTTGCCAAGATATAGAATTTCTCTCTGGGGGGTCTATGAAGTTCCTTGGTTTTATTTTCCCAAACAAAGAAACCTCTGGGTTATGGGCACCCTACTTACTTTCATTACTTGGCAGAATTTGCAGGATAGTTGCCCAGAACTAGCATATTGATCCAGATTTTTACGTTACCCATCCCTTTTTGTTTCTTCCAAGCTGCAGGAGATCACCACTTAATCCACAGGAATAAGCAGGGTTAGTTTAAAATGTAGGCAAAAAGCTTAAAAACAATTAATGAGACTAGGTTTTTTTTTTTGTTTTTTTTTTTGAGACGGAGTCTTGCTCTGTCGCCCAGGCTGGAGTGCAGTGGCCGGATCTCAGCTCACTGCAAGCTCCACCTCCTGGGTTTACGCCATTCTCCTGCCTCAGCCTCCCGAGTAGCTGGGACTACAGGCGCCCGCCACCTCGCCCAGCTAAGTTTTTTTGTATTTTTTAGTAGAGACGGGGTTTCACCGTGTCAGCCAGGATGGTCTCGATCTCCTGACCTCGTGATCCGCCCGTCTTGGCCTCCCAAAGTGCTGGGATTACAGGCTTGAGCCACCGCGCCCGGCCTGTTTTTTTTTTTTTTAAAGACAGAGTCTCGCTCTGTCACCCAGGCTAGAGTGCAGTGGTGCAATCTGGGCTCACTGCAAGCTCCGCCTCCTGGGTTAACACCATTCTTCTGCCTCAGCCTCCCAAGTAGCTGGGACTACAGGCGCCTGCCACCATGCCCGGCTAACTTTTTGTATTTTTAGTAGAGACAGGACTTCACTGTGTTAGCCAGGATGGTCTCAATCTCCTGACCTCGTGATCCGCCCACCTCGGCCACCCAAAGTGCTGGGATTACAGGCGTGAGCCACCGCACCTGGCCAAGACTAGGATTTAATGACAAATATATGATAAACTTTGGTGAACAATTACTCTCTCCAGTCCTTATTTTTGATAAAAACAAATTATTATAGGACTGTGTGTGTTGTTCATAGAATAAACTTTAGTCTTATACTTGGCCTGATTATTTGCATAAAGTGCAGCAAGAATGGTTATTTCTGCGTAGGACTTTTGGATTGGTTTGATGAAACACTATTCCACAAGGAATTTCAGATAAGACTTTTAAAGCCAAGCCCAGCCATGGGATTGTATCCTCAAATATCTGTAAGTTCAGTGATCCTCTCCTCTTTGATGTCCCAAGATAAACTTGGAGCTCCTGGCCTATTAGAAAGTGACATTCTTAGGCTGGGCACGGTGGCTCACACTTATAATCCCAACACTTTGGGAGGCTGAGGTGGGCAGATCACAGGTGAAGAAATCAAGATTATGCTGGCCAACATGGTGAAACCCGTCTCTACTAAAAATACAAAAATTAGCTGGGTGTGGTGGTACACACCTGTAATCCCAGCTACTTGGGAGACTGAGGGAGGAGAATTGCTTGAACCTGGGAGATGGAGATTGCAGTGAGCCGAGATTGAGTCACTGCACTCCAGCCTGGGTGACAGAGTGAGACCCTGCCTCAAAAATCAAAAAAAGACAGTGACATTCTTTACCGACCACAGGTTAGGAACCCTGTGCCGGGACTGGGTAGACATGACATGAGGCCAGTTCTCCCAAAGGGCTTTTATTGGCTTTGCATGTCAAGCTTGATTCCTTAAAGAGAAACTCACCTTTCAGCCAAAGCCTTGGTCATGTTAGAAATAAATTTTCGGGCCGGGCATGGTGACTCACATTTGTAATCACAGCACTTTGGGAGACCGAGGTGGGCGGATCATGAGGTCAGGAGATTGAGACCATCCTGGCTAAAACTGTGAAACCCCTGTCTCTACTAAAAATACAAAAAATTAGCCAGGCCTGGTGGCGGGCGTTTGTAGTCCCAGCTACTTGGGAGGCTGAGGCAGGAGAATAGTGTGAACCTGGGAGGCGGAGCTTGCAGTGAGCTGAGATGGTGCCACTGCACTCCAGCCTGGGTGACAGAGTGAGACTCCATCTCAAAAAAAAAAAAAGGAAAGAAATTTTCAGAACTGCAAATAGCACTCGAATATGAATTTACTCAGCAAGGTAACTTTACTTTTCTGCAGAAAGGCTGCTTCTAAGAAGCCTGATTGTCACGAGAGCATACCAAACAAAGAAAAGCAGAGGTTTTTATCCCTGACACATTGGGTCCTTACTGCTGTGTCCTACCTCCATTGGCTGGAGCTGGACCGCACAATCTAGACTGATCCTGATTGGCTAAAAACTTAAAACTTTCCTAAATAGGTAAACGCACAATAGAGAACAAAGAAAGGAAGGGGATTGTTTACAAACTAGGAGAATATAACATTTCCAAGTAAGGAAGAGATGTAGGCTGTAAGCCAGGAATACCTGGGCATTTTTGGGCATGTCTGAGCAGCTTATAAGCCAGAACAAATAACTTGGTTAAAGTTCAAGGACATAGGATGTACTTATTCCCTTACTATATTTAACACTACACAGGGCTTAACAGTTATTAGCAAAAAGCAAGGAAACTTGAAGGAAGTTAGTTTTTAAAATAGACTTTTATTTCTAACACTTATTATTTATTCTTTAACAAAAAGGGAAACTTCGAAGAGGAACTTTCTGCTTTTCACAGTAAAATAACCAGTTTTTCCAATTGTCCTGTTGACAAAGAAAAATGGATTTTTGTTTCACTGGTGCAAACAATTATATTGCCATAAGTTAAGAGTACTCACAGAGAGTTTCCGAATTCTAGAGGAACCAGACAGAGAAAAATAAAAATGCTCCAAATCTTGTTCACAGGAGTATACCTTACTCATTTTTTTTTTCTGGATGGAGTTTCGCTCTTGTTGCCTAGGCTGGAGTGCAATGGCGCAATCTCAGCTCACTGCAACCTCTGCTTCCCAGGATCAAGCGATTCTCCTGCCTCAGCCTCCCGAGTAGCTGAGATTACATGTGCCAGCCACCATGCCTGGCTAATTTTTGTATTTTTAGTAGATATGGGGTTTCGCCATGTTGGCCAGGCTGGTCTTGAACTCCTGACCTCAGGTGATCTGCCTGCCTTAGCTTCCCAAAGTGCTGGGATTACAGGCATGAGCCACTGCACCTGGCCACCTTACTCAATTATTTAAGGCTGTAAATATTTCAAAATAAGTTTCCTTAACTCTGAAAGTCAAAACAAGGATCAGCAATATTTCAAGCAAAAGTCAAAAAGGTTGCTTTAACTTTCTGAGTGCAGTCCATTTAGTTAACTCTTATTTTGCTTGACATTTGTGAACATGTCAGTTCTTTATGAGTCCCATACATTCTTCTTCTATTTCAATATTACAATCTTCAAAGCTATTAAAAACCTGTGTTTGAGAACACCTGTTAAGGTCCTTAATATAGCTTGATTATAAACTGTCGTTGAGAAGGAACAAAGCAAGACAGTTGTCTGTCAATGACAAAGTTTGCAGGATTTACAGTTTAAAACATGGCTGTAAACTACCTATTTGCATTTTGATGACACTTGCATTTTACCAATAATCCTTGAGACTGTTTTTACTTCTTAAAGTCACATGAACTAAAAAATATTTGATTTAAGCACATCTTTTTCTTTTTTGGAGAAAAAGTCTTGCTCTGTCACCCAGGCTGGAGTGCAGTGGCATGATTTTGGCTCACTGCAACCTCCACCTCCCAGGTTCAAGCGATTCTTCTGCCTCAGCCTCCCAATTGGCTGGGACTACAGGCACGTGCCACCATGCCTGGCTAATTTTTGTATTATTAGTGGAGAGGGGTTTTACCATATTGGCCAGGCTGGTCTTGAACTCCTGACGTCATGATCCACCCACCTCAGCCTCCCAAAGTGCTGGGATTACAGGTGTGAGCCACCGTGCCTGGCCAAAAAGCAACTAATTTTTTAAAGAACAAACTTTTTTTTTTTTTTTTTGAGACGGAGTCTCGCTCTGTCGCCCAGGCTGGAGTGCAGTGGCCAGATCTCAGCTCACTGCAAGCTCCGCCTCCCGGGTTTACGCCATTCTCCTGCCTCAGCCTCCCGAGTAGCTGGGACTACAGGCACCCGCCACCTCGCCTGGCTAGTTTTTTGTATTTTTTAGTAGAGACGGGGTTTCACCGAGTTAGCCAGGATGGTCTTGATCTCCTGACCTCGTGATCCGCCCGTCGTGGCCTCCCAAAGTGCTGGGATTACAGGCTTGAGCCACCGCGCCCGGCCTAAAGAACAAACATTTTAAAGTCGGGGAAAATAAAAAGAAAGAAGCTTTTCAAGATTTACCTCAGGTATTTGACTTCTCATGAAGGAATGTTATTCTGCTCCTGAGTCAAACCCTAACTGCAGCTAAAACAGGCAGCTCTACAAGCAGAGGAAAATTTTGGAGATGAGCAGTATGTATGTCTCCTATAGCAGGCCAGAAGGGAAAAGTAAAAATAGGGAAGGCAAAGAAATAGGGGGAACACCATTCCCAATAGGAAAAGAGGCATACCTCTAGATGACCCTCAATTGGAACTCCTTTCTGTGGTGGTTTTCCTTCTTTTGCAGTTGAAAATGGCTTCTATCTCTGATACAATGTTCTTCCAACCTGGGAAAAGTTTATTTTCCAAATCTTAAAATGCTTGGCTTAGAGTTGAGCTAGGGGAAGGTGTTGGAAATAAGAACTCAGAGTCATAAAGAAAATGAGCACTCAAAGAATTTCTCAGCAAGGCAAATTTATTTCTGCAGAAAGGTGCTACTCATTCTTCTGGTCACTGTGAGAGCACACTGGACAAAGGAGGGAAGGGTTTTTATCCCTAATGCAGTCAGTCCTTGCTACTGTTTCCGATCCCCATTGGTCAGGGTTGGACCTCACAATCTAAACTGATCCCGATTTGCTATTTCAAATAGAGTAGGGGTGGGGGCTACAGAAGTAAAGGTGCCAAATAAGGAACAGATGTGGGTTGTTACAGATTGGGAATGGATGTGGGTTAATGGACATGGGTTACAGATTGGGAACAGCTGGAAGGTTTTTTACCATAACTAGGGGCAAGGAGGCAAGGAAGTTAGGCTTTGAAAATAGAGGACAAGCGGAACCTTTGAAGAGGAACTCACTGTTTCCAACAAAGGGAACCCAGAAGCCTGATATGCTGGCAAGAGGGTAAAAATGTTTACCAGTTGTGCTTTTGGCTTCTCTCTCCCTGTGCAAACTGGTAAAAGGGATAATAAGGATCATTGTTTATATTCTCTGTAAATTTATAATTAATGGAAAAGGATTGGTGAGGTTGGTCTTAATCTGTAGACAATCTGGTGTGCTTTGCATGTCTTTCTGAATGGTTCTGTTGAAGAAAGGGTATCTTAAGTTAAAATGCAGGCCCAGAAACCCATAAGCCTGCTGTTCAAGCCACCCCAACAAAGCGATCAGTAACAAACCTGGCTACGAGCCTCCATGTTGTTTCATGTCCTTGGGAACATAACCTGTATCCACGTGGCAATACTTTATTTTAGTCCCTGCCGTTTTTATAATGGTGGCTGTCTTCTTGTGCTCAGTGTTCCTGGGTGAGGGCCACAAAAATCAGATAAACCAGTTTGTCAATCTGGGTGGTGCCAGCTGATCCATCAAGGGCAGGGTTTATAAAATATCTTAAGCACTAATTTTGAGAGTGGTTTAGGGAGGGTCACAATCTTGTAGCCTCCAGCTGCATGGCTCCTGGGCCATGGTTTCTAATCTTGTGGCTAGTTTCTTGGTCTGGTCCCAGGCAAGAGGGAAGTATATCTTGGGAAATGGCTGTTATCATCTTTGTTTTAGACTATAGACTGTAAAACCGACTACTTCCAAAGTTGGTTCGGCCTACACCCAGGGATGGGCAAGGACAGTTGGGGCTTGAAATCAAAATGGAGTTGTTTGGGTCCGATCTCTTTCACTGTCTCAGTCACAATTTTGCAATGACAGTTTCAAAAGCTTCCTATCGCTCCTTTGAAAATACCTTGTACACTTGCATTAAGTCATAACCTAATTAAGGCTCCTTAGTTTCACCTGTGAGGTTACTGTTTGTAAAGTTCAAAAGCCAAAAATCTTAACTGCTTGGCATGGCTAAAGTCGAGTAACAAGGGATTTTAAAGGATTTTCTTAAAGAGCGCTCAGCTTAATTAAAAGTTCAGGTACGGTGGCTCACACCTGTAATCCCAGCACTTTGGGAGGCCGAAATGGGAGGCTCACCTGAGGTCGGGAGTTTGAGACCAACCTGACCAACATGGAGAAACCCTGTCTCTACTAAAAATACAAAATTAGCCGGGTGTGGTGGTGCATGCCTGTAATCCCAGCTACTCGGGAGGCTGAGGCAGGAGAATCACTTGAACCCAGGAGGCGGAGGTTGCAGTGAGCTGAGATTGCGCCATTGCATGCCAGCCTGGGCAACGAGTGAAAACTCCGTCTCAAAAAAAAATGTGGATATTCAAGTTACAGGGTTATAGGTATATTTAAAAGGCCTTTATGTTTTTCTCTTCTTTGATCTTGTTTTTCTGGAAAAAGGCTCTTTTCTTCTCAGTTGACTGAATTATTTTTCTCCATTTTTTGTCTTACCACTCTTAATGCATGCACGAGAGGCCCTAACTTCTGGTAACGTGGGACTCCTGGCGAAAAAGAGAGGAGGCACCACAGACTCCATTCTGGGGGAAAAAAACCAAAAAACACAATAAGAAACAAATTAAAAAACCCTCTGTTTTCCTCATGAAACTCTCCAGATTAAAAGCAGATAGTTCCCTCAAAATCAAAGGCTCTGTTCTGTTATGTATTGTGTTATCTATCGCTTTTGAGTTTTGGGGATATCAAATTACTTCACATTGTGGGAGAGCTTTGGTATGTAATAACTAGGTAGAAAATACACTGTAAGGGGTGGCTAATAGTAGTTATAAATCAGAGAAGCATGCTCTTGGCCACCTGAAAGATATGGAAGCATTCCCACCCCCCATTAAGAGATGAGACTCCCTTGGGGGATAAGCTAATTACAAAATAAGCCAATTAGCTTGGGGTTGCCTTGCAGTGAAATGCATGGTAGAAGCACTACACTGTCTTCTCCCATACTATCTCCCTCCTTTTGGGGACCCAAAATCCAGTATAAAATGGCACCCTTAATTTTAGGGATCTGTCTTTGCCTTCAGCTGTGCCTGCTTATAGGTCCTAAAAGATGCATGCTACCTGGCCCTGTTCCTCCAAGAGTTTCACCCTAAAGCCAGTAATACAATTAAGAAACTGGCAAATGAAAAATCTTAACAAGTGCTGAATATTCTGTCTGTGTTGTTAGGTATGTGTTGTGTGTAATGTCTATAAAAAGAGCTCTAACTGATTGGCTTAAAGAAAAATAAGCAGTAGGCGAGGCGTGGTGGCTCACACCTGTAATCCCAGCACTTTGGGAGGCTGAGGCAGGCAGATCATGAGATCAGGAGTTGGAGACCAGCCTGACCATTATGGTAAAACCCTGTCTCTACTAATAATACAAAAATTAGCCTGGTGTGGTGGTGCATGCCTATAGTCCCAGCTACTCAGGAGGCTGAGGCAGAAGAATCGCCAGAACCTGTGAGGCGGAGGTTGCAGTGAGCCGAGATCACGCCACTGCACTCCAGTCTGGGTGACAGAGTGAGACTTCATCTCAAAAAAAAAAGAAAGAAAAAAAGAAAAAAGAAAAATAAGCGCTTAAATAAAATATTTTCTAGTTCACATGACTGTAAGAAATAAAAATAGTCTAAAAGATTATTGGTAAAATGCAAGTGTCATCAAAATGCAAATAGGTGGTCTACAGTCATGTTTTTAACTGTAACTATCCTGCAAATTTTGTCATTCACAGACAATTGTTGTCTTGCTTCGTTCTTTCTCAAAAGATGGTTTATAATCAAGCTATATTAAGAATGTTAACAGGTGTTCTGAAATGCAGGTTTTTAATAGCTTTTTTTTTTTTTTTTTGAGACCAAGTCTCACTTTGTCGCCCAGGCTGGTGTGCAGTGGTGCGATCTCAGTTCACTGCAAGCTCCGCCTCCAGGGTTCGGGCCATTCTCCTGCCTCAGCCTCCTGAGTAGCTGGGACTACAGGTGCCCGCCACCATGCCCGGCTAATTTTTTTGTATTTTTAGTAGAGATGGGGTTTCACTGTATTAGCCAGGATGGTCTCGATCTCCTGACCTCGTGATCTGCCTGCCTCGGCCTCCCAAAGTGCTGAGATTACAGGCATAAGCCACTGTGCCGGGCTTTAATAGCTTTTAAGATTATAACATTGAAATAGAGAAAGAATGTATGGGACTCATAAAGAACCGACATGTTCACAAATATCAAGCAAAACACAAGTTAGCTAAATGGACTGCACTCAGAAAGCTAGAGCAACCTTTTTGTCTTTTGCTTGAAATATTGCTGATCCTTGTTTTGTTTTTCAGAGTCAAAGAAACTTATTTTGAACTATTTACAGCCTTAAAAAAATGATGTTGTGGGTATTTCATAGATGGCCTTTATCAGGTAGAAAATTACCTTTTATTCCTAGTTTGTTGAGTGTTTTTATCATGAAAGGGTATCATCAAATGTTTGCATCTGTTGAAATAACCATGTGGTTTTCATTCTTTATTCTGTTAGTATGATGTATTGCATTGATTGATTCTCATATGTTTAATCAACCTGTGCAAGGTTTATCCTGGGAGAAATTTCACTCAGTCATGGTGTGTAAAATTTATATATTATTGGATTTGGTTTGTTAATGTTTTGTGGATAATTTTTTGTGTCTATATTTACAAAGGGTATTGGTCTGTGGTTTTCTTTTCTGTTTTTTGAGACGGAGTCTTGCACTGTCGCCTAGGCTTGAGTGCAATGGTGCCACCTCAGCTCACTCCAACCTTTGCCTCCCGGGTTCAAGCGATTCTCCTGCCTCAGCCTCCCAAGTAGCTGGGATTACAGGTGCCCGCCACCACACCCTTTTCATGTGATGCCTTTGTCTGATTTTGGAATCAGGGTAATACCAATCTCATAGAATGAATTGGAAAGTATCCCCTCCTCTTCTGTTTTTGGAAAGAGTGTGAAAAATTGGTGATAATTCTGTGTTAGACATTTGGGAGAATTTATCAGCAAATCATCTGAGCCTGGGCTTTTCTTTGTGGGAATTTTTTTTTTTTGAGACAGAGTTTCACTCTCGTTCCATAGGCTGGAGTGCAATGGCGCAATCTCGGCTCATTGCAACCTCTGCTTCCCGGGTTCAAGCGATTCTTCTGTCTCAGCCTCCCGGGTAGCTGGGATTACAGGCATGTGCCACTACACCCAGCTAAGTTTTTGTCTTTTTAGTAGAGACAGGGTTTCACCATGTTGGTCAGGCTGGTCTCGAACTCCTGACCTGGTGATCCACCCGCCTCAGCATCCCAAAGTGCTGGGATTACAGACATGAGCCACTGTGCCCGGCCGCCAATGATATCTCTCTCACAGATGAGAAAAGTCTGATTTCTATTTTTTGAGATGGAGTTTTGCTCTTGTTGCCCAGGCTGGAGAGCAATGGCAAATTTCAGCTCACCACAAACTCTGTCTCCCAGGTTCAAGCGATTATCCTGCCTCAGCCTCCTGAGTAGCTGGGATTACAGGCATGTGCCACCACGCCTGGCTAATTTTGTATTTTTAGTAGAGACGGACTCTCCATGTCTCGAACTGGTCTCGAACTCCTGACCTCAGGTGATTCGCCCGCCTCAGCCTCCCAAAATGCTGGGATTACAGGCGTGAGCCACCACACCCAACCAGTCTGATTTCTTTTTAAATTTTACTTTTATTTATTTATTTTTGTAGAGCTTGGTTCTCACTATGTTGCCCAGGCTAGTCTTGAACTCCTAGACTCAAGTGATCCTCCTTCCTCAACCTCCCAAACTGTTGGGATTACTGGCATGAGTCACCATGCTCAGTGAAAAGTCCAATTTCTTAAGTCATTTTTAAAAGGTGATATACTAAGAAAAACTTTAACATTTTATTTTTTCATTTAACATCTTTTATTTTTTATACTAATGATTTTTTTTTTGTTTTTTGAGAGGGAGTCTCACTGTCGCCCAGACTGGAGTGCAATGGCACGATCTCAGCTCACTGCAACCTCCACTTCCCAGGTTCAAGCAATTCCCCTGCCTCAGCTGCCCGAGTACCTGGGATTACAGGCACATGCCACCACGTCCAGCTATTTTTTGTGTATGTTTGGGTAGAGATGGGGTTTCACCATGTTGGCCAGAGTAGTCTCAAACTCCTGACCTCGGGTGATCCACCTGCCTTGCCCTCCCAAAGTCCTGAGATTACAGGCATGAGCCACTGTGTCTGACCTACTAATGATTTTTTAAAAGCTCTGAAGTGGCCGGGCCCGGTGGCTAACGCCTGTAATCCCAGCACTTTCAGAGGCCCAGGCGGGTGGATCATGAGTTCAGGAGTTCAAGACCAGCCTGGCCAAGATGGTGAAACCCTATCTCTACTAAAAGTACAAAAATTAGCTGGGCATGGTGGTGCACACCTGTAGTCCCAGCTACTTGGGAGGCTGAAGCAGGAGAATCACTTGAACCCGGGAGGTGGAGGTTGCAGTGAGCCAAGATCGTGCCATTGTGCTCCAGCCTAAGCAACAAGAGCAAAACATCGTCAAAAAAAAAAAAAAAAAGCTCTGTAGTATTGCTTTTAAAATGATTTTCTTATCTTATTAACAGCATCAATATTAAATTTACAGCTAGGTGAAAGAAAGGATATGTTTTTCTTCTTCCATTTGGTGCTTCAGTACCTTTTCCACATTCCCTGTGGTAGAGCCCAACCCTGACAGGAGACTCTTGGGGCCGAGTGATCTAGTAAACCAAGACTAACCCCCACCCCCTCCCACCTCCTCCCACCTCAAACACACAGTGTCTAGTTCCAGTGGTAGCGTGCTTGTATTTCCGGCGTAATTTCTCTTATCATGAACCATTCCATGAACCGGTTCTCTGTGGAAGACAGAGTTCCTTTCAAATGTGTATTCTCAGGCTCACACAGCCACTGAATCGTGGACCTGGCATATAATCATGTTAGAATACAACTGTGGAGTGAGGCAAGTGGGAGTTCTTGGCTAGGACCCCAACATAACTAAGGTTTAATCTTAACCTTAAATAAGACTCTGAAGGAGGTACAAGCACAAGAGCTATAACCAGGATATTGTAGTCCTTTTTATAGCACTTAAGTCCTTCTTATGACATTTATTTGTAAAAACTAAAAATCCTTTTAAGGCTAAAAAACCTTCCTAGCATTTTATTTCAATTTGGTAAATAAATAATACTAATAACTAAGATGTACTTATTATTAATTTCAACACTAGAAATTCATTATCATGTCCTTTTAGGGAGTCTTTAGTTTTCCTTCCTTGTGTTTCCATAAAGACTTCTGTTTTATTTTTTTTATTATTATTATTTTTTTTTGAGACGGAGTCTCGCCAGCCTAGGGCTAGAGTGCAGTGGCCGATCTCTGTGCCTACCGGGTAAGCTCTGCCTCTGAGTTCACTGCTCTCCTGGCTCAGCCTCCCAAGTAGCTGGGACTACAGACGCTCACCACCTCGCCCGCTAGTTTTTTGTACTTTAGTAGAGACAGGGCTCGTTGTTCGGCCAGGATGGTCTCCCATCTCCTGACCTCGGGTGATCCACCTGCCTCGCCTCCCAAAGTGCTGGGATTACAGGCTTGAGCCACCATGTACCGCCAGACTTCTGTTTTATTTTTCCAGCTTGTCTCATACCCTGCAGACTTTCAGAAACACGTATAACAACCTTCCTTTCTTCACTTGATTTATAGGCACTGTAATGGGTATAGCTTACCCATTTAAGCTTCCCCACTCTTAGGTCTTTTTATGAGTACCCTTTACTTGATGGGGTCTTTTTTTTTGAGACGGAGTTCTTGGCTCTGTCGCCTGGAAGCTGGGAGTGCAGTGGCCGGTCTCAGCTCATCAGTAAGCTCCGGCCTCCCGGGTTTACGCCATTCTCCTGCCTCAGCCCTGAGTAGCTGGGACTACAGGCTCGCCACCTCACTCGCTAGTTTTTTTTGTATTTTAGTAGAGACGGGTTTCACCTGTTAGCCAGGATGGTCTCATCTCCTGACTCGCGGATCCGGCCTGCCTCGGCCTCCCAAAGTGCTGGGATTACAGGCTTGAGCCACCGCGCCCGGCCTTGATGGGGTCTTGTCAGACCCAATAGTAATATTTGTCTTGTGGGTTGAATAAAATATTGTAATAATTATTACTTTGTTAAAAGGAATCTTCTGAGAGTGGTGGTGTGTTTGCAATACTCTTTGCTCTTGAACTGAATAAGTTTTGTTAAGAGGTTTGGGGTTCTGTGGAAATCCTTGGATTTCTTTTTTTTTTAGACGGAGTCTTGCTCTGCCGCCTGTATTAGAGTACAGTGGCCGATCTCTTCAGCTCACTGTGCTCCTCTGCCCGGGTTCACGCTTATCTCCTGCCTTGCTTCCCAGTAGCTGGGACTACAGGCTACTGCCACCTCGCCTTGCAGAGACTCCTGGGTTTCACCCGCATAGCCAGGATGGTCTCATCTCCTGATTCCTCGGGTGATCCTAGCCTATCTCGGCCTCCCAGTGCTGGGATTACAGGCTCTGGAGCCACCGCCCAAATCTTGATTCTCTGACTCTGCAGGCCACATGCTTTTAACCACAGGCAACGAGTAAAAATATGTGCATGAAAAACCTGTAAACCAGAAAGTGATGACAGCAGGCAGAGTGGCGTGCTGTAAAATTTTTATCATCACACTTGAAGTGATTATGCTGCTTATGAATGGCGAAAACTCAAGTTCTAACACGTGGCAGTTTTAGTCTGTGTTTAGCCTTGCCATGTGCTTTCATCTGCCAGACTCCTCTTTGCTTTCCCCTTTGTTTCCCTGCTTTGAAGTTCATTCATTGTCCTGGTTTACTGTGAAATGCCACTTGGGGATAACTCAGAATTGGAGAGTGGCTTTATTGACCTGTGCTTTTCATATTTCATACTACGTTTCTGTTTTCCAGTTTCCCCCAGTTACGTTGCACTCCTTACGTACCATGATGTTCCTCTGTTGTCAAACTAGAGCTTCTTCCCACAGCTAAGTGGCTGATCAAGATTTCTCCAAAGAGATAAGTATCAGTTATACAGCTCTCTAAGCAATCTGTAGACTGAGAGCCACTCAAAACCTGGATGTCTGTGGGCTTTCAGGTGGCAGTAGTCATGGGTGAGAGTCAGTGGTTTTGGCAGGTACAAGCACATATGAATTGTATGAAGATGGGAACCTTGTTCTTGAGGAGGAGAGTCCTGGAGTGGAAGTGTTTTCCTTTAGTAATCCCTTTAGTAATCCCACAGTTCAAATATCTTGCTTTTTTTCTCTAAGAGTACAAAGATTTCAACGAATTTCTCAGTTTAGTGAAGTCAGAGACAGGAACAAATGTGATAGGCTGATATGCAACTTTAATTTTTTTTTAAGTTTGGGAAATACAGGAAAGAAAAGTCATGAATGATTCTGTCACACCAATATAACTAATATGACCATTTTGCACATTCTTTTTCAGGATACCTAGATGTTGAGTTTCATAGAATTGTAAAACTATGGTACATAGGACTTGGTATTCTAGGTTTTTAAAAAACTAACATTGTGTCAAACTATTTCCACATTATTTTGAATCTTGAATAGTATGCAGCCACTAAATAAGGTTAGAACAAGAGAGCTACTGTACTTTAACCATTCCTCTAATGTCAGACATTTGTTGTTTCTAATTTTTTGCAATAGCTAAAGATGTTATAATGAAATTGTTTGTAATAATTAGATTAAAAGAAAGGATTGAAGGTAGGGAAAGGAAAGGGGTGTAGGCTGTAGAGCAGGGATAGAACCTCGTTGCAGCTTAGCCTTGGGAGAGAGAAAGGTTGAGGCAAGGTATAACTTTGTCCTTGGATCTAGAAAGGTTATGGACATGTTCAGGAGGTAGGGAATGGTGAGTATTGATAGGCCTGTTGCCTGTTTTGTTCCACTGGGTTTTACAGAAAGTTAACATGATTGATCCTAAAGCTATATAGCACTTTCATTGAAAGGGAATTTGGGAATATCCCCCTTTAACTAGGTGGTAGTAGCTATGTTAACAAAAACTACTGAAAGCTTTTTCTAAGAGAAGGCTAGGAGGTGTAGGGGTCTTTCTTATGAATAAATATTTTCATTATTTTAGATTTTTTTTTAAAGGCCAATCGTCACAAATAAGAATACTGAGTTAAGGCTGGGTGCAGTGGCTCACGCTTGTAATCCCAGTACTTTGGGAGGCTAAGGCAGGCGGATCACCTAAGGTTGGGAGTTCGAGACCAGCCTGACCAACATGGTGAAACCCTGTCTCTACTAAAAATACAAAATTAGCCAGGCGTGGTGGTGCATGTCTGTAATCCCAGCTGTTCAGGAGGCTGAGGCAGGTGAATCACTTGAACCCGGGAGGCAGAGGTTGTGGTGAGCCGAGATCGCACCATTGCACTCTAGCCTGGGCAACAAGAACTAAACTCCGTCTCAAAAAAAAAAAAAAAAAAAAAAAAAAAAAAGATGAATACTGAGTTAAAAGATATGGCCATCTCAGGAGGTTGCAGTGAGCCGAGATCCGAGATGCCACTGTACTCCGGCCTGGGTGTTGGAGCAAGACCCTGTCTCAAAAAAAAGAGAAAAAAGAGTACGGCCATTTGAGTTTTTTTAACCCACACTGTCAAATTGTTTTCCAAAAGAATAGTATTAGCTTGTGTTACACAGCCCTATGGACTCACTTCAGTGTACATTTATCAGCACTGGGAGTTTTCATTTTTTTTTTTGTATGTAAGAAATAACATTCCATCATGTGAATCTGCATTTCTCATTATGATGTAAAAATAAAATAAATAGATCTTTTATTCTATTTTCTTTGCTATTTTCTTTCTAATGAGTTGGCTGTTTTTGTTCTTTATTCATTTTATCATTTGTGGTCCTGTTGTTTTCTTACCAATTTGTTGGAGTTCTTTTTGTTGTTTTATTCCTTTTTTTTTCCCCATAAGTATTTTCCCTATGCTGCTCTTTTACCTTATACAAAACTATTATCTATCTTTGCTGCATCTACTGCAAGAATGAAGATCATTCTCAGCAATCAGACTGTTGACATTACTCTGAAGGGACACACAGTGATTGTGAAGGGCCCCAGAGGAAACCTGGGGAGGGACTTCAAATCACATCAATGTAGAAAGAACTCAGAAAAAAAAAAGAGGCACCAGGTTGACAAATGGTGGGGAAACAGAAAGGAGCTGGCTGCCATTCAGACTATTTGTAGTCATGCACAGAAGGGTGTAACAAGGGTACAATGGGCTTCCATTACAAGATGAGGTCTGTGCTCACTTCCCCATCAATGTCCTTATCCAGGAGAATGGGTCTCTTGTTGAAATCCGAAATTTCTTGGCTGAAAAATACATCCGCAGGGTTTGGATGAGGCCAGGTGTTGCTTGTTCAGTATCTCAAGCCCAGAAAGATGAATTAAGCCTTGAAGGAAATGACATTGACCTTGTTTCATATTCAGTGGCTTTGATTCAGCAAGCCACAAACAGTTAAAAACAAGGATATTAGGAAATTTTGGGATGGTACCTATGTCTCTGAAAAGGAACTCTTCAGCAGGCTAATAAATAAGATCTAAGAGTTGTCCAGCTATAGAAACAAGATGCCGGATGATTTCTAAGACCTATTTGTGATATTTAAATGATACAATAAAAGACCTATTGATTTGGGGGAAAAAAACCCAAATAACTATTATTATTTTACAGTATACTCTGTTGGTCTTTTTGTTGGTATTTACTTCTGAGTTTGGAAGTTGTTACTCACTAGAGATATAGAAAAGGTTCCATTTAATATGCTGTGTTATATAATAATAAAGTGAAAAAACTTTTCCCCAAATTATCAAGTCATCATTACCATACTATTTTGAAATTATATTTTATTGCTTCGTGATTTTTTTTTTTTTTTTTGAGATAGAGTCTCGCTCTGTAGCCAGGCTGGAGTGCAGTGGCATGATCTTGGCTCACTGCAACCTCTGCCTCCTGGGTTCAAGCCGTTCTCCTGCCTCAGCCTCCTGAGTAGCTGGGATTACAGGCGTGCACCACCGTACCCAGCTAATTTTTGTATTTTTAGTAGAGACAGGGTTTCACCATGTTGGCCAGGATGGTCTTGATCTCCTGACCTCGTGATCCGCCCACCTCAGTCTCCCAAAGTGCCGGGATTGCAGGTGTGAGCCACTGTGCCCGGCCACGTGATAGCTTTCTTTAAAATCATAACTGATTCTGTATTTGTCTCTTTCTGGTCTTATCTAATCTCTTTTACTGATCTCTGTTTACTTGTATAAAAACAAGTAGGGAGCCTATTTTATTATTACTCTTTAGTTTCAGTTTTTACAAGTGGACAGTAAGTACTTCATGGATCCAAATATTAGGAATTGATCTTAGGCAAAAAAGTTGGGGCAAAATGGAAGCAACTTATCATTACAGTTTTTTTTTTTTTTTTGAGACAGAGCCTTACTTTGTTGCCTTGGCTGCAGTGCAATGGCGCAACCTCGGCTCACTGCAAACTACGCCTCCCGGGCTCAAATGATTCTCCCTCCTCAGCCTCCTGAGTAGCTAGGATTACAGGCACCCGCCATTATGCCTGGCTAATTTTTGTGTTTTTCATTATGACAGAGTTTCACCATATTGGCTAGGCTGGTCTCAAACTCTTGACCTCAGGCGATCTGCCCGCCTTGGCCTCCCAAAGTGCCGGAATTACAGGTGTGAGCCACCATGCCTGGCTCATTACAGTTTTATATGTGTTTTACTGACTACCTGGTTCTGTGCTCTTCTTGTAACATTTACTTAACATATTTCTTTGAATGCTGCTTCAAATTTTATTTCAAAATTGAGGGGGAAATTATAAGCAAATGATAAACATAAACAAAATTTTATTTTCCTTTTTTGTTAGAGGCAGAATTTAAGGAAAAATTCTGATGATTTTGATTACAGGTAGTGGCTAACCTCTTATAAATTTATTTACTTATCTATTTATCTTTCTATCTATTTGTACTTTTTTTTTTTTTGATAAACAGTCCCTCCCCAGTAAGAATGCAGTTCTTGTTAATCACAGAAGTTATTCCTTTCCTTGTGATGACCTTCTCTGTTCTGTGTCTTGGCAAATATCTGAGCCTAATAGTTGGGTGGTGCCCTTGGCATAGATGTTATGTAAGGAATTGTCACCTGCTTTTAGAGTCAGTCATCCCATGAAATCGAAGGAGTCAGTAAGGCATTATGGAATCAGGAGGCTTGTGTGACAGCTCTGACGCTGATACCAATTAATTACCTGACTGGACCTCAGTTTCCTCATCAGTAGAATGAACACAGTTGGCCTAGTGACCTCAAATATCTCTCCCAAGCTAACATTCTGTGATTCTCATTCTCTGAGATGTTACCATGAGGAATGTTTACTTCTACATTACTTTTTAAAATAAGACAAATGGAGAACAGAAAATGAGAACTAGAGTTTAATTTTAAAATTTTGAAGTGTCATCGATAAAGCTATAGTCATGTGTTATGTTGCTTTAGTCCAATAGTTCTTAATTAAGAGTATGCATTAGAACTACCAGTGAACATTTAAAATATATGCATATGCATATGTGAACATATATAAATATATACACACATAAATATGTTTGTTTATTTATTTATTTACTTATTTATTTACTGGAGACAGAGTCTCACTGTTTTGCCCAGGCTAGAGTATAGTGGTACAACCTTGGCTTACTGCAACTTCCACCTCCTGGGTTCAAGCAATTCTCCTGCCTCAGCCTCCCAAGTAGCTGGGATTACAGGCGTGTGCCACAACACTCAGCTAATTTTCATATTTTAAGTAGAGATGGGGTTTCACCATGTTGGTCGGGCTGGTCTCAAACTCCTGACCTCAGGTGATCCAACTGCATCAGCCTCCCAAAGTGCTGGAATTACGGGCGTGAGCCACTGCACCTGGCCACACACACAAATATGCATGCTTAGGCCCCTGCCTTGCAAGTCTGATTCAGTAGGTTAAGGATAAGGATGAAACCTAGGAAGTCTTGCTTATTCAGATGCAAATAAGGGTTGAGAGGCTCCCTTCCACTTATGGAAGGCAGATACTATAGGTATAGACTGGTCTGGTATACTCTGTGACAAATAAGTCCCATTGCTCTTCTGGGATCCTATAATTAATTGGCACAAAATGTTAGTTTTTCTTTTCTTTTTTTTTTTTTTGAGATACAGTCTTGCACTGTCTCCTGGGCTGGAGTGCAATGGCGTGATCTTGGCTCACTGCAACCTCTGCCTCCCAGGTTCAAGCGATTCTCCTGCCTCAGCCTCCCAGTGCTGGGATTACAGGCATGAGCCACCGCCCCCTGCCCAGAGAAACTACAACAAACGAGAAATTACAACAAGCTAGTTTTTCTTTAAGAAGAACCCACTTCTCATTTTCTTATCTGTTCAGGCTGGTAAAACAAAATAACATAAACTAGGAGGCTTATCAACAAGGGAAAACAATTTCTTACAGTTCTGTGACCTAGGAAGTCCAAGATCAAGGTGCCAGTAGATTCCATGTCTGGTGAGGGCCCACGTCCTGATTCTCAGTAGGTACCTTCTTGCTGTGTCCTCACATGGTGGAAGGGGAGATGGGCTCTCTGGAGTTTCTTTCATAACTGCGCTAATCCCATTCTTGAGGGATCCTAATCACCTCCCAAAGGCCCCTCCTTCTAATGCTGTCACTTTGAGAGTTAAGATTTTGACACAGAAATTTTAGAGGTGTAGAAGCATTCAGATCATAGCACTTATATCTCAAAGATTAGGATATTTCTATGTTCCTTTTCACTTTTCTATCCATATGTTAAGGATTAGTAACATTTGATTGTCTGGTATATAATAAAACAGTGTCTTGGTTGTTGACCCTAAATTGACATTGTATGATAGAGGTTATTTAAAAATTTCTTAAATTAACTACTTTCTAAAAACTATTTTTATAAAATAATACATGTTCATGGTTTAAAAACACATAGTACCAAAAGTATGATGAAAGTGAAAGCTTACTAGAGATAATGATTAATAATAATAATGATTAATAATAAACATTTTGGGAATTTAGCTGATTTTATTAACACCATTTAAATATCAGTCTAGGTGTAGTGACAGTATAACATACTGGTTAAAAGCATGGGCTCTACCTTTACATTTATGGTCAATTGATTTTTGACAAGGGTGGCAAGACATATCAATAGGGAAAGGTTAGTCATTTCAACAAATGGTGCTGAGACAGCAGGTTATCCACATGCAAAAGAAGAAAGTTGGATGCCTGCCTCACACAACACATGAAAATTAACTTAAAATGGATCATAGTCCTAAAGTAAGAACTAAAACTACAAGACACTTAGAAAAAAAGTAAAATCCTTGTGACTTTGGAATAGGCAATAGTTTCTTATATATGACAATGACACCAAAAGCACAAGCAAAAAAGAAAAAGATATATTTGACTTGATCAAAATTAAAAACTATATTTCAAAAAGACTTCTATATTTTAAACCTGTTTTTTTTTTAAAGTGTAGGTTCTAGAGAATGATAACCTAACTTTTAATTTTAGCTCCATTACTTATTGTAAGCTGTGCAACCCTGAGGACGTTGCATAACCTCTCTGAGTCTGTGTCCTTGTTTGTAAAATGGGGATGATGGTAGCAGTACCCACCTAACGATATTGCTAGAAGGATTAAATGAAAGGAGGCATACAAACATTAACCCTCTGTCTAGTTCTGGATAAATACACATACCAACTATGAAGATGATAAGGAGATTGAAGAAGGATGAATGGCTTACTTGGATCAGCAGAAATGAGAAGAAATCACCTAAGGAGCAAGTGTAAGGGTGGGCTTGAGCTTGGTTTATTTGTGGGTCCTGAAGAAGACAGCTAATTTAAACATTTTTACAAGCTGGAGGTAGCAATCTCTTGGTGGTTTTGACTGGTGATGACGCCCAGGATGACAGTGCTGTCATGTGGGGATAACATACCACTAAGCTGGATCATGTTTGTTTTGATGCCTGATTGGGCCAGCACAAAATCCTGAGGAGAAAACAGAGAATCTGCAGAAAGTATTTTTATTGCAATCTTGCTGCATCTTGCCTGAAGATCCTGTGTCTGCTTATCCAGGAGTTAGCCTGGGAGAAAATGTGTAAACCTTGCTTTGAGTAGTCTGCCCCTGTGTCTGTAAGCAGGGTTGTGTTGGAAGGGGACATCTGCCTGACATTTGGCCTCTCTGCATTTAAACCATGGTTGGGAATACAGATGGCATAAAATGTGGCCTCAGTATTTCGAACCCATTACTTATTTTCCTGTGATCAGGGAAGCTTCCGATTATGGCTTGTTACTTGGCAGGATCCCCTGAGAACATATCTTGAGTGTGATCTGAGTCAGGAATATTGAATAATTTGTCAGAGGTTCCAGTCAGATGAAAGAACTAAATCTGTAATCTTCATTAGAGTCCTTCCTTCCTCAGATTCCTTATTTTGGCCTGTGGGACTGAAATGGTAATGCTTTTAGAGTGAACCTAATATTAGAAAACGCATCATCATGTTTTCCTTTGTGATAATTACTATCCTTACTTCCACTACTTCTAGCTAAAGATCATCACCCTGGTAAAACTTTGCCAGAGAACCCAGCAGGATTCACCAGCACGGCCACTGCAGACCTCAGAGCCCTGCTTCAGGCCTATATAGACGGTCACTCTGTGGTCATCTTCAGTAGGTCCACATGCACACGCTGTGCTGAGGTAAGGCTTTAAACTCAAGGGGTTTAAATGGAATTGTAGCAATTTGACAGACTTTTGAGCTCAAATGTAAAGAACTGGATTTCACCTTTAGGAAGGGTGTATGCAGGCTGGGCGCAGTGGCTCACGCCTGTAATCCCAGCACTTTGGAAGGCCAAGGCGGGCGGATCACAAGGTCAAGAGATCAAGACCATCCTGGCCAACGTGGTGAAACCCTGTCTCTACTAAAAATACAAAAATTAGCCCGACATGGTGGCATGTGCCTGTAGTCCCAGCTACTCGGGAGGATGAGACAGGAGAATCACTTGAACCCGGCAGCAGAGGTTGCAGTGAGCCAAGATTGTGCCACTGCACTCCAGCCTGGGCAGCAGAGCGAGACTCCTTCTCAAAAAAAAAAAAAAAAGGAAAAGTGTATGTAGGTATAACTTGCTTTAGAGTAATTGTAAAATGTGGTTTTGATAACAAAATACTGCTTGAATAATCTCTTTATGAGCTTTTGGGAAGTATGAGATATTTTCAGGTAGTCAAGGTGAGGGAAGGTTAGGGTAGGAGAGTTACCAAACCAGTTGATTTGCTGTCCTTTCAGATATGTCTGTAGGGAATATTTCATAAGGAACGGTTACTTAGGGTACTACCAAATTTTGGTAAATATCTCTTCATGGTGTGGTTTATTATGGGGAAAATAACTTCACAAAGAATAAACTGTTTCCTACTGGGTTCTTAATCTTAGATTATCAAAGAGAAAAGGTCAGTGGTTACAGCCATGGGGAGGATTAATGAAGGTGAGAATTGAAAGGCAAATGTGATCTGTCTGGTGCTTCATAGTAAGGCTGAGGGCATTTACATGTCACTGAAGTTTAGCTCTAGGCCTACACAATGGAGCCTTAGGTAAACATAAGTGGCCATCTGTCCAGGTTCACTGGGAGGTTAATTTATTATTAAGTTTAATTTTCTCTCAACTTGTCTGCCCCGTGACTGACTTTCCAGATCTCAAGGAGCTTGAATTCAGAAGCCTTTTTATTCTGGAAGCCCTATATAGAAATAAATGGGCTTATGGGCTTTTTGGACTCTCTTTCTCTCTCTCGTTTCGCGCGCATGTGTGTGTGCCTGTGTGTGCCTGTGCACACGCGCACTTTTTTCCCAAGTAAAAAAAAAGGAAGTTGGGCAGCTGAAGTAGGGAGACCCTTTCATCCTTGTCTCTCTCCTGAACACATTATGCATCGATGCCACCTTAGGCTTCATCCCAATCAATGTGATAGTGATGCCTTTCCTGTAGGACATCATATTGGGAGTAGGACTGCAAAGAGGCGGAAGACACAGGTCCCATCCCTGGGGATTTAGCTCAACTGAAAGGGCAGAACATAGGCTTAAGAAGAAAAATGATCTCAGATAACCCTTGCTAAATTCTACATGATTGGACAGGCAGTAAGTGTTAGAGAATTTAGAAGAGGGCTGGGCATTAGAAAACTGCTATGTTTTTAACCCTCTAGGGGCTTAGTTATCTAGTTCTGCAATTCTTGTCTGCTTTTGGGACCTACTGCCCCCACCCCCACACCGCCCGCCACTTCCTTTTCTTTAATCTTTAAAATGAAGGGCTTGAACTAGTTGCTTATTGAGGGTTTTGTTTTTGTTTTTGTTTTTGAGACAGAGTCTCATTGTGTTGCCCAGGCTGGAGTACAGTGGTGTGATCTTGGCTCACTGCAACCTCTGCCTCCTGGTTCAAGCAATTCTCCTGCCTCAGCCTCCCAGGTAGCTAGGACTACAGGTGCAGGCCACCATGCCTTGCTAATTTTGTATTTTTAGAAAAGATGGGGTTTCACTATGTTGGCCAGGCTGGTCTTGAACTCCTGACCTTGTCATGATCCTCCCGCCCTGGCCTCCAAAAGTGCTGGGATTATAGGCATGAGCCACTGCGCCCAGCCTGAGGGTTTTCTTAGTTCTGAAATTATGTGCTTGTCTAGTCTTTTTCATTACCAAACAATGGTTAAGAGCCTAGACTCTAAAGTCAGAGTATGGATCTTGGTTCTATGATTTATCAGGCATGTGACTTTAGTTGTTTACCTGTGGTGCCACAGTTTTCCCATCTGTAAAATGTGGATAATAATAGTACCTATATCATAAGTTTGTTAGGAGGATTAAATTAATATTTATAAAAGCCATAGAATATACTCAACACATAGTAAACACTATATCAGTGTTTGTTAAAGAAAATAACTACTTGCATTTTTCCTTTTCCTATCAGGACTAATTTCGGGTGGTTAATCTTCCTTCTGTCAGTACTGAGGCTAGATTAAATGGTAATCAACAAATACCTGACTTAATGCTAAGTAGAGTTAATCCTATCAGGGGATTAATAGCTGCCATTTGAGTGCCATCTATGTGCCAGGCATTCATCGCTCTGCTTATATTTTCAAACATTATTAAAGAATTGAGAGCTGGGCACAGTGGCTTATGCCTATAATCCTAATGCTTTGGGAGGCCAAGGCAAGAGGTTCACCTGAAACCAGGAGTTTGAGACCAGTCTGGGCAACATAACAAGACTCTATTTCTATGGGGGGAAAAAAAAGAATATATATATATATGTCTTGGCATGGTTTGCATGTGCCTGTAATCCTAGCTTCTCAGGAGGCTGAGGTGAGAGGATCACTTGAGCCCAGGAGTTCAAGGTTACAGTGAGCTATGATTATGCCACTGCACTCTAGCCTGGCTGACAGAGTGAGACTCTGTCTCTAAAATAAATACATATGGTCGTGGTGGCTCACACCTGTAATCCCAGTACTTTGGGAGGCTGAGACAGGCAGATCACTTGAGGCCAGGAGTTCAAGATCAGCCTAGGCAACATGGTGAAACCCTGTCTCTTCTAAAACTACAAAAATTAGCCAGTTGTGGTGGTGAATGCCTGTAATCCCAGCTACTCAAGAGGCACAGGCATGAGAATCACTTAAAACTCAGGAAGCTGAGGTGGCAGTGAGCCAAATCGTGCCACTGAGCTACAGCCTGGGTAACAGAGCAACACTCTATCTAAGTAAATAAATAAATAAAATAAAAATTAAGAAATGAAATAAATAAGTAAACAGAAAATTCCAATTTTAAGCCTGCCCTAGTTCTGGAATGAAGAGTTGGGCTAGCAGTCAGGATTGCTACTAGTGATAGATAGTCAGTGTGCTCCTTGCAATTCCAGGTCTCTTTGACCTATCATTTTTTCTTTTCTTTTCTTTTTTTAGTCCCCATTATGCCCCAGAATGTTCTTATTCTTACTGTTATCTCTAAAATCTACTAACTCCCTCATTTCCCAGCTCTCCTGCCTATCCCTGAAAATGTAAAGCCTTGCCTGTATTTCCCCAGTTTTACTTAATTAAAACTAGCCTGGGAATGAAGAACTTTTCCTATAACATTTGTGTTAGCTATTTGCATGCTTATTTAAACATGCAGTTGCCCACGCACGGTGGCTCACACTTGTAATCCCAGCACTTTGGAAGGCCGAGGCAGGCAGATCACCTGAGGTCAGGAGACCAGCCTGACCAACATGGAGAAACCCCATGTCTACTAGAAATACAAAAATTAGCCGGGTGTGTTGGCACAGGCCTGTGATCCCAGCTGCTCGGGAGGCTGAGGCAGAATTGCTTGAACCCGGGAAGTGGAGTTTGCAGTGAGCCGAGATCGCGCCATTGCACTCCAGCCTGGGCAACAAAAGTGCAACTGTCTCAACAACAACAACAACAACAGCAACAACAACATATAGTTATCCTGGCAAATTTATTTAATGTCATTATCCAAACAATCACTGGGTATGTCAGGTCTTCTAGATAAATATCCCCTGGTTTTACCTTGTTGATTTCAGATTGTTTTCAGATTGATGCCAGTTAATTTGGAAATTAATTTTCTAGTCTTTGGCCGTGAAAGATGATTAGGTGCTTTTCCTGGTAAAGTTGTGAATTTCTTCTGAGGGTATATGACTCATATACTTAGCTGTTCACATTTATTTATTTATTTAAATTACCTTGAAGTAGAATTTTCCCAGGTTATTTTCTTTAGTTTTTATTTAATCATCTTATTTAACAAGTGGGATATGGGTAAATCAGAGCTCCGCCTCCCGGGTTCACGCCATTCTCCTGCCTCAGCCTCCCGAGTAGCTGGGACTACAGGCGTCCGCCACCATGCCCGGCTAATTCTTTTATATTTTTAGTAGAGACAGGGTTTCACTGTGCTAGCCAGGATGGTCTCGATCTCCTAACCTTGTGATCCACCTGCCTCGGCCTCCCAAAGTGCTGGGATTACAGGCGTGAGCCACCATGCCCGGCTGAGAAGCTTTGTTTTTATATTGGTACTTGATCTGATGAATGTGTATTTCTCTCTGGGATGAGTAATGTCATTTGCATTAATTCAAGTTGGGAAGTGCCCATAAGGAAACTAACTTCTACATAATGTAGCTTTCCACTCTTGCGTAACACATTAGTTACTGTATGTGTTTTGCATGCATCTGGCTGTGAAGAGGTTTTAAAGTGCAAAGATAATCCTCTCCACCTTTTCAGAATTGCAATATTTGTTTCTTATAGCTGTTTCAGAGTGGTGGGGGGGACGGAATTCAGATTCAGACTGGGGCTTAGGTGCCATCTAAAAGAGTTTAAGAAAAAGACTACTGGCTTGGTATGGTGGCTCACGCCTGTAATCCCAGCACTTTGGGAGGCTGAGGTGGGCAGATCACGAAGTCAGAAGATTGAGACCATCCTGGCCAACATGGTGAAACCTCATCTCTACTAAAAATACAAAAATTGGCTGGGTGTGGTCCCACCTAATTGGTTGGCTGAGGCAGGAGAATTGCCTGGACCCGGGAGGCAGAGATTGCAGTGAGCCGAGATAGCGCCACTGCACTCCACTGGCAACAATGCAAGACTCCGTCTCAAAAATAAATAAATAAATAAAAAGAAGACTAATGATGTTGTTTGAATGAACTTATTTTCCCATTTTATCAAAATGTTGAATTTGGTCCTATAAAAATGACAGAAATCTCCCAGTGTACTTCTATACAATAGGAAGTCTACTGTTTTAGTAGTTAAGGTTAGAATGAGACTTTTTTTGTTTTTTGTTTTTCAAGAATACATTTTCCTCATTGATCATCTCTGTGAACTTCAGGCTACTCTGGCCTTTTAAATTTTATTGTATAACTGGAGGAATATGGTTCTAAACTTTCCTAAATTATTGACAGGCTGTTTGTGTCTTGTACATAAAAGTCTCTTGTGTCAGTAGTTTAAATGTTATCTAGTGGTAAAAGTAACTTTTAAATAAAATTTTGTTTTTTACCAGTATAATTTGTATAACCATGAGCGTATGATTTTTTGTTTGTTTTATTTAACAGTCTCAGGGCATAATAGCTTTTTTTGTAACTGATTTATTGGTTGAGGATTACTCAGCCAAAAAAGAAATAATACTTTGACTATTGTAAGAATATATTTTTCTCAGGTTTGCCACATAATGCTTTGGAAACATTAAGTGTTCCAATGCTTTTTTAAATATAGTATTAAATCCATTTTATAATGAGGTAGACTGAGTCACTAAACATATAAAATGTAACTTATGAAGCGATACAGATGAATCATTGATAATTGAATAGAATCAACAGACTTCAAATACTCTTTTAAATATCATTATTGTCAACAGGGAGAATCTTATGGGTTACATAAAAGTGAATTGGGAAGTTTTCAAAGGTGAAGGCTGGTTGAGAAAGGAAGTAATGAAGCTGGATAAGAGATTCTCCTGTTGGTTATAACCTCATTTTTCATTTTCCTCCTTGTTTTTTGACTTCTTCCAGGTAAAGAAGTTATTTAAATCTCTGTGTGTTCCTTATTTTGTGCTTGAACTTGATCAAACAGGTAAGTTTCTGTTTAATATGTAAATCATAGCTGCTGACAGTACATTTTATTTTATTTACTCTACCTGGCTTTAATTTGTCTTCCTTGAGGTTTTTATTGTTTAGTGAGCACTTGCTAGCTCACTAGTCATTTAGATAGGGTACTCTCCTGGAGCTAATCATATTTACCTTTAGCCTTTACCTAGTTTATAGCCTTGATATTACCCAGAGTTTCCTGTTACTGAAATTATTCTTCTTATTACTCATGAATCTAGTTACAGATACAGTATTTGCTGGTTTTATGGTAAGTTTGTTTTTGCAAAATTGTCTCCTTTCTGATAAGTAATGCACATAGTATTTGAATTAAATATAAATTGAGATGCATTCAGAAATTTTGGCAGGGACATACAAAGATCAGTAAAGGTAAAAGATCCATGAAAAGTGCTACTGGGAAATCCCAGGGAGAGAAAGGTCGGTGGAGTATAGCAGAAAGTTTCTTTCTAGGACCATGGTGCTCCTTTTTTGTGGGTCAGAAAATCCCAAGGGCTCACAGGCAAACATTATTAAGAATCTAATCTAGGCCTGTTGGTGACTCATGCCTCTAATCCCAACACACTGGGAGGCCAAGGTGGTAGGATCGCTTGAGGCCAGGAGTTTGAGACCAGCCTGGGCAACAGAGTGAGAGTTTGTCTCTACAAAAATAAAGAATTAAAAAATTAGCCAGGCATAGTGGCATGAGCCCGTAGTTCTAGCTACTCAGGAGGCTGAGGCAGGAAGATTGCTTGAGCCAAGGAGTTCAAGGTTACAGTGAGCTCTGATTGCACCATTGCACTCTAGCCTGGATTCCTGAGTGAGACCTTGTTTCAAAAAACAAAAAGAATCTCCTAGTGGCCAGCACCATCATTTCTATTAGGAAAAGTGGGCCTCTCCAGATTAGGAAGAGGAGGTAAACTTCATGCCTAATAGCTTAAAGGAAGCAGAGTCCTAGGCATTGACAGTCTCTGCTCAGTCTCCAAACCAATACAAAGAAAGGGCCTGGCGTGGTGGCTCACACCTGTAATCCCAGCACTTGGGGAGGCTGTGGTGGCTGGATTCCCTGTGGTTGGGAGTTTGAGACCAGCCTAGCCAATATGGTGAAACACCATCTCTGCTAAATAATAAAAAAACATTAGCTGGGTGTGGTGGCGTGTGCCTGCAGTCCCAGCTACTCAGGAGGCTGAGGCAGGAGAATCGCTGGAACCCTCCTTAGGAGGCGGAGGTTGCAGTGAGCCAAGATCGCGTCACTGCACTCCAGCCTGGGTGACAGAGTGAGACTCCATCTCAGAACAACAACAACAAAAACAAAAACAAACAAACAAACAAAACAAAGAAAGGATTCAACTAGACAGAGAAATATATATGGCAATTGGGAGATCTGAGCAATTGGCATGTAAGTTTCATTTCTAGGGTCAGGAGGAATTAGGTAGTTGTGTGGCAAGACATATTACTTGATGTTTCTAAAGATAGGTTCTCTAACACAGAGAGCATCACATAATAACTACCACATATAGAGTGTTAGTTCCTGTTTTACATGGACTACGCTGGGTTAAGTATAGTCACCTATACTCACATGAACTCAGCAAGGAAGATATTCTCTATATTTTATAAATGAGGAAATTGAATCCCAGAAAAGTCAATTAACTTTCTTAACATTGACCTGGTGCGGTGGCTCATGCCTGTAATCCCAGCACTTTGGGAGGCTGAGGCAGGTGGATCACCTGAGGTTGGAAGTTGAAGATCAGCCTGACCTATATGGAGAAACCCCATCTCTACTAAAAATACTAAATTAGCCGGGTGTGGTGGCTCATGCCTGTAATCTCAGTTACTCAGGAGGCTGAGGCAGGAGAATCGCTTGAACCCGGGAGGCAGAGGTTGTGGTGAGCCAAGATTGCGCCATTGCACTCCAGCCTGGGCAACAAGAGCAAAACTCCATCTCAAAAAACAAACAAACAAAAAACCCAAACAACAACAACAAAAACTTCCCTAACTTCATATAAATACTGGATCTATAATTTGGACACAGGCCTGTGTAATTCTGAAGCCTACGTTATTTCAATAATACCATGTTGTCTGTCTCCTCTACAGTGACCTTTCTATTCCTTCATCAAGGAAGGCTCTTGCCCCTAAATACTCCATAATATGACAGGAAATCTCAATATATGAAATTTCTTCTGGTTCCAAAAGTAGCCTTTTATAAAAATATGAATTTTCCTGGGAAACTTAAGTCACTTGCAACTTGCTGTGAATTAGAGAAAAATAACCAAACAGAACAATAACCAAACAAGCAAATTAAGCTAATATAAGATAAAGCAAATGAACATGTCCTTCAAGGATGGGAAAGGTAAAGGAGGTAACATCAGAAGAGATGGGCAGGATGAACGTACTAAGTGCTTAGGGAGCATGATTTGTAAGGATTTACTCTCTGAATCTGGAAAACTTGCATTTTTTGGTAACAAATGGCAGATGTTTTATTTCTAAAACTGTTACTAAGTGGCTAAGGAAGTTTTAAGAGTCTGTGATTTAATACATGTATGAACTTTATTTTCAGTCCCAGAAAATAAGCATTGGATTATGAATTGACTTTTGTCGCAGTGGTCCCCCAGTTATACTTCCCTTGCTCTTTCTTTGTTTCTGTTTTTGTTTTTGTTTCTGAGATGGAGTTTTGCTCTTGTTGCCCAGGTTGGAGTGCAATGGCACAATCTGGGCTCACCACAACCTCCACCTCTCGGGTTCAAGTGATTGTCCTTTCTCAGCCCCCCGAGTAGCTGGGATTACAGCATGCATCACCACACCCGGCTTATTTTGTATTTTTAGTAGAGATGGAGTTTCTCCATGTTGGTCAGGCTGGTCTCGAACTCCTGACCTCAGGTGATCCATCCACCTCGGCCTCCCAAATTGCTGGGATTACAGGCGTGAGCCACCACACCCGGCCCCCTTGCTCTATCTTAAATGTCCTCGTTACTTTATCATTTTTCAGACTATTCTTATGTTTTTAAATGTGTATTGCCAGAGGGGAGGTGCAGTGACTGAAAATCTATTAACTTTCTCCTTTTCCAACTACTTTTCTGTGTGAGACTGGATTTTTCATTTACTTCTACCAAAACAACATATATTGCAAAAAATTAACCCAGAAGCAAATATGGGAATATAGTTGTCTTTTATTAGGACTGATGCTAAAAAAAATTTAAAAATGTGAAACACCAGTCTTCTCACTATGTTTAGTTATGTATTTATTTTGAGACGAAGTTTTGCTCTTGTTGCCCAGGCTGGAGTGCAAAGGTGCAGTCTCAGCTCACTGCAACCTCTGCCTCCCAGGTTCAAGCGATTCTCCTGCTTCAGCCTCCGGAGTAGCTGGGATTACAGGCATGAGCCACCATGCCCAGCTAATTTTGTATTTTTAGTAGAGATGGTATTTCTCCATATTGGTCAGGCTGATCTTCAACTCCCAACCTCAGGTGATCCACCCCCCTCGGCCTCACAAAATTCTGGGATTATAGGCGTGAGATCAGCCTGGCTAACACGGTGAAATCCCGTCTCTACTAAAAATACAAAAATTAGCCAGGAGTGGTGGTGGGCGCCTGTAATCCCAGCAACTCGGGAGGCTGAGGCAGGAGAATCACTTGAGCGCGGGAGGCAGAGGTTGCAGTGCGCCGAGATTGTGCCGCTGCACTCCAGCCTGGGCAACAAGAGCAAGACTCCATATCAAAAAAAAAAAAAAAAGACCAAGTTTGATACGCCGTTCTAAGGCAAGTAGGAAGCATGAATATTAACACAGTTTTGGTTTTGTGAGATGTATTTGTCCCAAGTATAGGAGAAACACCATTCTACACGTGCAGTTGGCCCTAGCCACACAGGAGAGATGTGATCTGGTTCATGTCTTCCATGAGCTTGCAGTCATGGAGCTGGAACTGCTGATGTAGTCTCTAAGTGCTGGTTTCATGAATAAACACCTCCTTTATCTGTTTCTTCTAGGCTCCAAAAGAACCCTCCGTAGGCATGATTTTTCACACCAGTGTTGGCTGCGTAATCTTCCCAGGGCCTGGATCATAGTGGGTATTTAAAGAGTCAGAAGATTAATTGGTAGACAGGAATATTTGGTATAGAATCAGATGGGTGCATTTGTTCATTCAGCATGTTTACTGAGTGCCTGCTGTGCACTAGGCTCTGTATACTAAGCACTGGGAATACGGTAGTATATTAGGCAGGTGTGCTTCCTGTCTAAAGGAATTAGACTTGCTTGTGTGTGTGGTTTTCTTCTGCTCCCCCCGCCCCGCCCAGCAAATTCCTTTTATTTTCCTTTAGTACTGAGGGCCTGTGTACTGCCTAACTGGATTGGTAATGGAGTGAGTGCCCCGTGAATTCCTGTGTTTGCAGTAGTATCACCTCTCAAAGAAAATCAAGAAGAGAAGTTGTGCTACCAGGGGATCCTCTCTCTCTACCCTAACATTTTCTTCTTCCTTCTTTTGGCTGTATTTGGGCCACTCTACATAAATTAAGGTTATTATTTGAAAACAACCATCAGGGTCAACTGAGTTCTACTGAGATTGGTATTGAAGAGAGAAATTCAGCACCAGGAGGCCTGGCATTCATGTCCTGTGTGTAGGCAGCGGTAGTAGTCATACATGCTATCCTCCCTGTGCCAGAGGCTTATGCATGTTCTCCTATTTAATCTTCAGAATACCACCAAACAAGTAGGTGGTGATATCACCTTCTTATGATGAGGAAATAAAAACATAGTAAAGTATTAGTATACAGGACGGCTGGCTTTCTGTGAACCTACTGGCAGTTTGTGGTCCCTCCCACTACTTCCTGAGACTATCTCATAGAACCTTTCATGACTTGCCTCACCTGTCTTATGTATAATGTTCATGGTGTGGATATCATGATAGGTGTTCCTAGATGTAATGGTGTATGTCGCACACACATGTGATGATGTTTCTGGTGGCAGAAGTTGTACAATCTGCCACCATGCCAGCTACATACACCTTTGCTATCCCTGTGGATGAGCTGCCACTCACAGGGCCTGTTGATTTATGAAGACTTGTATCTATACTTTGGGTGTCTTCCTAGGAGCTTTGATCTAAGGAACAGACAACATCAATGTAATCATCTTAATTTGGTCTGGCAGCTGCTGACATTCTATAGCTATAAATGTGGAAAACAGACATAAGATTTCAGCAGTTTACCAAAAATATGCATCTGGATGCCATATGTCACTAGCTTGGGGGTTCTGATGTGTATTATTCATGTCTCCTGGCTGCTTATGGAGGACATGGTTTTAATGCCTTCAGCAAATGGGAGAGGAGCTAATATTTGAGTTTCTTTTTATGGCAGTGTCTCATATCTCTCTTAATCCTCACAATAGCTTTGTGTGGTTGTTGGAATTAACTCTGTTGTTGTGAGGAAGCAGATGCTCAGTATTTGAATTATTTGCTCAGTGTTGCTGTGTCAAGCCCAGGCCTGTCTGCTTCCCCAGTTGCCTCTTTGGGGATTGTTTTCCTTTGAACAAATAAAAACCCCTCACGAGCAGAGGTACCTTAGCTAGTTCAGTTCTCACCACTTTGGTATTGATACTTACTCATTCAACAGATTTGTTTTGGGCACCTATTTGTATGCCAAGCACTGGCAGGAGAGAAAAGATGAGTAAGGCACAACCTCTTTCTTTAAGATCATTTTACTTGTTTGCCTCTGCCTCCCTTCCAATGTCAGTGTAATCGGGTATCTCTAAAGGCTGTAGGATCACAGAGTTGCTGGTGGATAGGTGTTTTCCAGGTGGACAAAGGTAGTGGGTGAGACATTTAAAGATGTAAACAAAAGCAACTTAGAAAAGCATCATGGCGTGTTCATTTAGAGCAAACCTCGCAAGGCCTGGGGCAGAGAATGATGAGAGGTAAGAGTTGAAAAGTAAAGCGGCTTTCTCCCATAGGGAATGAGGAGACATGGGAGATTGTTCTGTTTATTTTATGAATGAGGCTCAAAATATTCTTTAAGCATTTTGGTTTTGTCTGTAAAAATGTTTATTTTTTTTTAATTTAGAGACCACAGTATAATAAAATACAAAAAAAAAAAAAAACCAAAAAACATATAATTGCATCCAGAGATAGCCACTATTAATATTTTATGTCTTTTTTGTGAACTGTGTTCTGTTTTATTATTTAATATTTTACATGTTATATAAGTTCTTAATTTTCTCAATGACTACAAAATAGTCCATGTATTTACTTAGCCATTCTACTATATTTGGACAAATAGTCTATTGCCAATTTTTTGCTATTGTGGAATAATAGGTTAGAAATATTTTTCTTTGTACATGAAGTTTTTGCTGTATTTAGAATTATTTTCTTAGGATAGATTACTGGAATGGATTTATGGATCAGATTATGAACAATTCTAAGGTTCTAGAACCCTTTAAATGGTGTGTACTAATCAATAACTTCATAAGCTCAAAGAGTTCTGTGTACTTAGTAGTAAGAAATAATTAATAGGTTTTGGGCCAGGTGCAGTGGCTCACGCCTGCAATTCCAGCGCTTTGGGAGGCTGAGGCAGGCAGATCACGAGGTCAAGAGATTGAGACCAGCCTGGATAACATGGTGAAACCCCGTCTCTACTAAAAATACAAAAATTAGCTGGGTGTGGTGGCGCGGTTTAAAAAAAAAAAAAAAGTGATCTGGCTGGACAAACTGAGCCAGTCCCACACAAAATCTTTAAAAAAAAGAAAAGAATTCGGAGGCCGAGGCAGGCGGACCACGAGGTCAGGAGATTGAGACCATCCTGGCTAACACGGTGAAACCCTGTCTCTACTAAAAATACAAAAAAAAATTAGCCAGGCGTGGTGGCGGGCGCCTGTAGTCCCAGCTACTCGGGAGTCTGAGGCAGGAGAATGGCCTGAACCCGGGAGGTGGAGCTTGCAGTGAGCCGAGATGGCGCCCCTGCACTCCAGCCTGGACGACAGAGTGAGACTCTGTCTCGAAAAAAAAAAAGAAAAGAAATAATAATAAGTTTTAAAAAGTCACTATTTGCCTATTGGAGAGGTAAAAACAGATTTCTTTATCTTAATTTGCATCACTTTGATTATTAATGAGGCAAATATTTTTTCCTGTATGTTGTATTTCCTGTATGTGCCTTGCTGGGCTCAGGTGGTCTTCCCAACTCAGCCTTCCAAGTCGCTGGGACTATCTAAATTGTATTCACTGTGTTGTATTTCATAATCTAAATTGCCTGTTCATTTTCCTCATGCGATAATAATAATAGGGAGAGCCTAGGTGTGGTGGCTTACGCCTGTAATTCCAGCACTTTGGGAGGCTAAGGTGGATGGATCACAAGGTCAGGAGATCGAGACCATCCTGGCCAATATGGTAAAACCCTGTCTCTACTAAGAATACAAAAATTAGCTGGGCATGGTGACACATGCCTGTAGTCCTAGCTACTCGGGAGGCTGAGGCAGGAGAATCACTTGAACCCGGGAGGTGGAGGTTGCAGTGAGTCGAGATCATGCCACTGCACTCCAGCCTGGTGACAGCAAGACTTCATCTCAAAAAAAAAATTAATAATTAATAATAATAGGAAGAAACCTTGAAACCTTTATATATAGCAATGTCTTTCTGTCTTTCCTTCTTTCTTTCTTTTTCTTTTTTTTAATACCCTGCACTCTATTGCCCAGGCTAGAGTGTGTGCCTCCATACCCAGCTAATTTTTGTATTTTTTGTAGAGATGAAGTTTCATGAGCTACCGTGCCCAGCCTGCCTTTCTTTCCTTCTTTCTTTTCTTTGTTTTCTTTTCTTCTTTCTTTCTTTCTTTGCCCTTTCTTTTTCTCTTTCTTTCTTTTTTCTGAGACTATCTTATAGAACCTTCCATGACCTGCCCCACCTGTCTTATGTATAATGTTCATGGTGTAGATATCATGACAGGTGTTCCTAGATGTGCTGGTGTCTTTCTTTTCTTTTCTTTTCCTTTTCTTTCCTTCCTTCCTTCCTTCTTTTCTTTCTTTCTTTCTTTCCTTTCCTTTCTTTCTTTCTCTTTCTTTCTCTCTTTCTTTCCCTCCCTCCCTCCCTCCCTCCCTCCCTTCCTTCCTTCCTTCCTTCCCTCCCTCCCTCCTTCCTTCCCTCCTTCTCTCCTTCCCTCCTTCCCTCCTTCCTTCCTTTCTCTCTCTTTTTACTTTTTGAGACAGAGTTTTGCTTTTGTTGCCCAGGCTGGAGTGCAATGGCATAATCTGGGCTCCCTGCAACCTCCATCTCCTGGGTTCAAGCAATTCTCCTGCCTCAGCCTCCTGAGTAGCTGGAATTACAGGCACCTGCCACCACGCCCAGCTAATTTTTTGTATTTTTAGTAGAGATAGGGTTTCATCATGTTGGCCAGGCTGGTCTCAAACTCCTGACCTCAGGTAATCCACCCACCTCGGCCTCCCAAAGTGCTGAGATTACAGGTGTGAGCCACTGGACCTGGCCCCTTCCTCTCTCTTTCTGTCTCTCTCTCTCTCTCTCTTTTACTTTTTATTTTAATTTTTTTGAAATGGAGTATCACTGGCCGGGCGCGGTGGCTCATGCCTGTAATCCCAGCACTTTGGGAGACCCAGGTGGGTGGATCCAGTCAGGAGAATCAGACCATCCTGGCTAACACAATTGAAACCCGTCTCACTAAAATACAAAAACCAGGTGTGGTGGCAGGTGCTATAGTCAGCTACTCAGGAGGCTGAGGCAAGAGGATGGTGAACCCGGGAGGTGGAGGCTTGAAGTGAACTGGTCGGCACCACTGCACTCTAGCCTGGGTGACAGGCTGAGACTCCATCTCAAAAAGAAAAAGAAATGGAATATCAGTCTGTCCCCAGGCTGGAGTACAGTGCTGTACAACCTCAGCTCACTGCAACCTCTACCTCCCAGGTTCAAGTAATTATCCTGCCTCAGCCTCCTGAGTAGCTGGGACTACAGGCTGCACTACCATGCCTGGCTAATTTTTGTATTTTTAGTAGAGACGGGGTTTCTTTCACCATGTTGGCCAGGCTGGTCTCCGAGACTCCTGACCTCATGTGATCCACACTCCTTGGCCTCTCAAAGTGCTGGGATTACAGTCATAAGCCACCGCGCCTGGCCTACAGTAGAACTTCTTTCAAAACTGGAACCAATCCTCTCAAACCCTGCCACTGCTTATCAATTAAATTTATGTCATATTATAACTCTGTTGTTGTCATTTCTTTTTTTTTTTTTTTTTGAGACGGAGTCTCACTCTTTTTGCCCAGGCACTATCTCCACTCACTGCAACCTCTGCCTCTTGGGTTCAAGTGATTGTCCTGCCTCAGCCTCCTGAGTAGCTGGGATTACAGGTGCCTGCCACCACGCCTGGCTAATTTTTGTATTTTTAGTAGAGATGGGGTTTCTCCATGTTGGCCAGGCTGGTCTGAAACTCCTGAACTCAGGTGATCCAGCCCGCCTTGGCCTCCCAAAGTGCTGAGATTACAGACGGTAAGCCACCGTGCCTGGCCCTTGTTGTCATTTCAACAGTATTCACAGCATCTTCATCAGGAGTAGATTCTATCTCTAGGAAATCATTATTTGCTCATCCATAAGAAGCAACTCCTCATCCATTCAAGTTTTACATGAGATTACAGTAATTCAGTCATATCATCAGACTCTATTTTTTGTGGGTTTTTTTTCTTCTTTTTCTGTGTTTGTTTGTTTTTTTTTTGAGACAGGGTTTCACTCTGTCACCCAGGCTGTGCTGCAGTGATGCAGTCATGGCTCACTGTGGCCTCAACCTCCCAGGCTCAAATGATCCTCCTGCCTCAGCCTCTCAAGTACTTGGGACTACAGGCACATGCCACCACACCCAGCTAATTTTTTTTTTTTTTTTTTGAGATGGAGTCTCAATCTGTCCCTAGGCTGGAGTACAGTGGCGTGATCTCGGCTCACAGCAACCTCTGCCTCCCGGGTTCAAGCAATTCTCCTGCCTCAACTTCCCAAGTAGCTGGGACTACAGGCGCATGCCACCATGCCCAGCTAATTTTTTTTTGTATTTTTAGTAGAGATGGAGTTTCATCATGTTGGCTAGGATGGTCTCGATCTCCTGACCTCGTGATCCTCCCTCCTTGGCCTCCCAAAGTGCTGGGATGACAGGTGTGAGCCACCATGCCCGGCCCACCCAGCTAATTTTTAATTTTTTTTGTAGAGACAGGGTCCCACTATGTTGCCCAGGCTAGTCTTGAATTCCTGAGCTCAAGCAATCCTCCTACCTTGACCTCCCAAAGTGCTAGCATTTTAGATGTGCACCATCATGCCTGGCCTTCTCTTTTAATTCTCGTTCTCTTGTTATTTCCACTATATCTTCAGTTACTTCCTCCACTGAAGTCTTGAATTCATCAAAGTCACTCATAAGGGTTGGAATCACTTTCTTCCAAACTTGTGTTAATGTTGATAAGTTGACTTTTTCCCATGAATCATGAATGATCTGAATGGCATCTAGAATGGTGAATCCTTTCCAGAAGGTTTTCAGCTTACTTTGCCCAGATTCGTCAGAGGAATCACTGTCTATGGCACCTATAGCCTTATAATATGCATTTCTTAAATAATAAGACTTGAAAGTCAAAATTACTCCTTTATCCCTGGGCTGCAGAATGGGTTTTGTGTTAGTAGTCATGAAAACAACATTCATCTCCTTGTACGTCTCCATCAGATCTCTTGGGTGACCACATGCACTGTCAATGACCAGTAATATTTTCAAAAGTCTTTTGTTCTGAGTAATAGGTCTCAACAGTGGCTTTAAAATAAACCATGTTGTAAACAGATGTGCTGTCATTCAGGCTTTGTTGTTGTTCCATTTCTAGAGCAAGGGCAGAGTAGATTTATCATAATTCTTAAGGGGCCCTAAGATTTTCATTGTAAGTCCTTTTTTTCATTTGTCTCCTGTTTAAATCATAAGTATAGAAACACCTTAATATGGTCATTATTTGATGGTAGTGAGATGGAAAATACTTTGCCATCTTAGAAAGGGTAATGACTAAATACTGGCCTAATGCATGTTTTTCCTCCGAGAAGGAGGAAAGCCACTTAATGGTCAACATTGAATCCTGTCAAGCAGAGTAGGAGGTAATATAGCCTCCTTTATAGCAATACAGCCTCAGGATATTCCTGAGATTATTGAAAGATTAAATAGACTGGGCATGGTGGCTCACGCCTATAATCTTAGCATTTTGGGAGGCCGAGGCAAGTGGATCAGCTGAGGTCAGGAGTTTGAGACCAGCCTGGCCAACATGGTGAAACCCTGTCTCTGCTAAAAATACAAAAAAAATTAGCCAGGTGTAGTGGCACGAGCCTGTAATCTCAGCTACTCAGTTTCATGCACATTCATGTAAAGAGACCACCAAACAGGTTTTGTGTGAGCAGCAAGGCTGTTTATTTCACCTGGGTGCAGGCAGGTTGAGTCTGAAAAGAGAGTCAGCAAAGGGTGGTGGGATTATGATTAGTTCTTTTTTTTTTTGAGATGGAGTCTCACTCTGTCGTCCAGGCTGGAGTGCAGTGGCTCGATCTCGGCTCACTGCAAGCTCCGCCTCCCAGGTTCGCACCATTCTCCTGCCTCAGCCTCCCGAGTAGCTGGGACTATGGGCACCCGCCACCACGCCCAGCTTATTTTTTTGTATTTTTAGCAGAGCCAGGATGATCTCGATCTCCTGACCTCGTGATCCACCCACCTCGGCCTCCCAAAGTGCTGGGATTACAGGCGTGAGCCACCGCGCCTGGCCATATTATTAATCCTTATAGGTTTTGGGATAGGTGGTGGAGTTAGGAGCAATGTTTTGCAGGCAAGGGGTGGATCTCACACAGTACATTCTCAAGGGTGGGGATAATTACAAAGAACCTTCTTAAGGGTGGGGGAGATTACAAAGAACCTTCTTAAGAGTGGGGGAGATTACAAAGTACATTGATCAGTTAGGGTGGGGCAGAAACAAATCACAATGGTGGAATGTCATCAGTTAAGTCTATTTTCACTTCTTTTGTGGATCTTCAGTTGCTTCAGGTCATCTGGATGTATATGTGCAGGTCACAGGGGATATATATGATGCCTTAACTTGGGCCCAGAGGCCTGACACTCAGGAGGCAGAGGTTGCCCTGAGCCAAGACTGAGCCAATGCACTCCAGCCTGAGCAACAGAGCGGGACTCTAGAAAGAAAGATGTATTTGGATTCACTTTAAGAAAGAGTAAATAAGCATTTAGGGCTGGGCACTGTGACGCATGCCTGTAATCCGGTGGCCAACCTGGTGAATCCCTGTCTCTACTAAAAATACAAAAATTAGCTGGGCATGGTGGCGAGTCTCTGTAATCCTAGCTACTTGGGAGGCTGATGTTATAAGTAAAGTTTCAGTGCCGCAAAAGAAATAGCACTTGAATATAAAGTTTTCTTTTTAATTCTCAGCAAGGCAAGTTACTTCTATAGAAGGGGATTCCCTTGGGGTTCTTATCCCTGACACATGTGGCCCCTGCTGCTGTGTCCTTCCCCTATTGGCTAGGGTTAGACTGCACAGGCTAAACTAATTCCGATTGGCTAATTTAAAGAGAGTGACAGGGTGCGTGGTTTCCCCGGAAAAATTGTTATGACAGAGCAGGTAGTGAGTCAGGGTGGGGTAGGTAATCGGAATGAGTTAGGGTGGAGTAGGTAATCGAAAAAGGTTGCTTTAGGAGGAAGTTAAGTTTAAAAGAAGTAGGCAAAAGGCCCAGCACTGTGGCTCATGCCTGTATTCCAAGTACTTTGGGAGGCCTAGGCCGTCGGATCACGAGGTCAGGAGATCAAGACCATCCTGGCTAAGGTGAAACCCAGTCTCTGCTAAAAATACAAAAAAATTAGCCGGGCCTGGTGGCGGGCGCCTGTAGTCCCAGCTACTCGGGAGGTTGAGGCAGGAGAATGGCATGAACCCAGGAGGTGGAGCTTGCAGTGAGCCGAGATCGCGCCACTGCATTCCAGCCTGGGCGAGAGGGCGAGATTCCATCTCAAAAAAGAAAGAAAAAAAAAAGTAGAAGGCAAGGAATTGAACATACTGGCATACTGATTCTTTGAAAAAGAAAGTTAGAACTCATATCTAACACTGAGGCAGGAGAATTGCTTGAACCTGGGAGGCAGAGGGTGCAGTGAGCTGAGATAGCGCCATTGCACTCCAGCCTGGGCGACAAAAGTGAGACTCCCTCTCAAAAAAAAAAAAACATTTAAAATCCATAGATACTTTTTCGGTCTCCGGCTGCCGCTGCAAGAGAAGCCGCCATGTCTGCGCATCTGCAATGGGTGGTTAGCACTGCTCCAGTTTCCTGTGAAGAGGAGTAAGGAGACCTACAGCACCGAGCCCAATAACTTGAAAGCCTGCAACTGCTTCCGCTACATTGGGCTTATTCACTGCAAGACTGTGGGCGTGGAGCCGGCAGCCTACGGCAAAGGTGTCGTGGTCGTGAAGCAGAGATCCAGCCAGCGGAAGCCTGCCACCTCCTACGTGCAGACCACCATCAACAAGAATGCTCAGGCTGGGCACGGTGGCTCACGCCTGTAATCCCAGCACTTCTGGAAGGCGGAGGCGGGCGGATCACGAGGTCAGGAGTTCGAGACCAGCCTGACCAACATAGTGAAACCCCGTCTCTACTAAAAATACAAAAATTAGCCGGGCATGGTAGCGTGTGCCTATAGTCCCAGCTACTCAGGAGGCTGAGGCAGGACAATCACTTGAACCCAGGAGGCAGAGGTTGTGGTGAGCCGAGATTGCGTCACTGCACTCCAGCCTGGGCAACAGAGTGAGACTCCATCTCAAAAAAACAAACAAACAGCAACAAAAAAACAAGAATGCTCGTGCCACCCTCAGCAGCATTAGACGCAGGATCCTCAAGAACAAGTACCGCCCTGACCTGCACCTGCAGGGCCAGCGCCAACCTGCAGCAGCCAGAAGCCTGTGATGGTGAAGAGGAAGCGGACGGCCTCACCAAGAGCTCCTGAGCCCCCTGCCCCCAAAGCAATAGTCAGCTGACTTTCTCAAAAAAAAAACAAAAAACCAAAAAAAAAACGAATCACGAAGTCAGGAGATGGAGACCATCCTGGCTAACACGGTGAAAACCTGTCTCTACTAAAAATACTAAAAATTAGCCGGGCGTGGTGGCGGGCGCCTGTAGTCCCAGCTACTTGGGAGGCTGAGACAGGAGAATGGCCTGAACCTGGAAGGCGGAGATTGCAGTGAGTCGAGATAGTGACACTGCACCATAGCCTGGGTGACAGAGTGAGACTCCATCTCAAAAACAAAACAAAACAAACAAAAAACAAAAAATCTATAGATAAAGGAATTCAGATATATACTGGTGGAGAACTATAAGGTTCTCATCTGTCTTTGGGGTGGAGAAATTGGTCTGAATGCCTGTTAATGAGACATAGGTCGCTCTCAGTTCAAACCAGGGCCTAGAGCGTTAGGAAGATCCAAGGCTCCTTCAGGCTCAGCTCCACGAAGTGACCATAGCTTTCTGTTAACGACTGGTAGCCATCAACTGTCTCGGGAGTCTGGGATTTTGGCTGTCAGAAAAATTAGAGGGGGATGTTCCTCTCAAGATCAACTATCTAATAATGTTTAAGAATTTAGAGGTTAATAATAATAAGCTATGTGACACTTCTTTCATCTTAGGATCTAATAGCTGTTTACCACTACTAATTAGTATATAACTCCTTGGCTGATGGTGAGGGTGGTTGATCTGCACTTTTATGAGATGAAACATCTGAGAGTTGAGTTGAATGGAGTCTGTACCTCTTGAGGTACTTCTGATGAGTGATTTCCTACATGAAAACTATTTTCTTTCCTCTAAGATTGAAATGGGACACTGAGCAACCCAAAGCAAGTGGATTGCAGAAGGGGAATATTCTGCATGTACTAGCACGTGCACATTATGCATGTGTGTACATGTAATGCAGAATGCAGGCACTAATTTTTAAAGACATTTTTTCATGTTCCTTTCACTCCTTTTAGCCAGTTGTTTAAGAAAATTATGTTTTTCTAGCCGGGAGTGGTGGCGCATGCTTGTAATCCCAGCTACTCGCGAGACTGAGGCAGCAGAACTGCTTGAACCCAGGAGGTAGAGGTTGGTTGCAGTGAGCCGAGATCGTACCACTGTACTCCAGCCTGGGCAACAAGAGCAAAACTCCGTCTCAAAAAAAAAAAGAAAATTATGTTTTTTTTCTTCTGACAAGAAAAGACAAGCTCTGAGTAATGAGAATATACACACTGTGGAAAATGGCATGCTTAGCCATAGAATGCTAATTAAAAGTAAAATGCAAAAATGAATATGCTACTCCTTGAGTTAGGTTTTTTGTTTTTTTGGAGATGAAGTTTCGCTCTTGTTGCCCAGGAGTGCAATGACGCGATCTTGGCTCACTGCAACCTCCGTCTCCCAGGTTCAAGTGATTCTCCTGCCTCAGCCTCCCAAGTAGCTGGGATTACAGGCATGCGCCACCATGCCTGGCTAATTTTGTATTTTTAGTAAAGAAGGGGTTTCTCCGTGTTGGTCGGGCTGGTCTCGAACTCCCAACCTCAGGCGATCCACCTGCCTCCCAAAGTTCTGGGATTACAGGTATGAGCCACTGCACCCCACCTTGAGTTAAGTTTTGGTCAGTGTCCACTGTAATGTTTTGTTGACAGTTACTGTGAATGACCAATTTGTAAAAGGGGAAAATCCAAACTTCTAACCACACTGAGGTCATCATGGATTTATACCATGCATGAGGCCGTAATGATTATAATAACTCAACTATTGAGTCTTTTACATCTATTTACATCCTTTACATCTATTTACTCATCTCATTCTCCACAATCACCACATAAGGTGTAGATAATTTATTTATCACCATTTTACACATGAGTAAAGAAAGCACTCCTTTACTCACCACAAGGGAGAGGTAACAGAACTTGCCTAAGGGCATGCAGCTTGCCAGCAGAAAAGGCAGGTTATGTGATTTCATTGCAGGCTCTTATAACTATTGAGCTATACTGCTTGTTAGTAGAAAGCCAGATGATGCTATGGGATTAGCCCAGAGATTTACAAAAGAGGAGACCTGGGCACATTTGAAGGCAGAATGGCTTGAACGGCCCTGAATACAAGATAGGAAGAGGATGTTGAAGAAAGGTGGGGTCCCCTAAGACCACTTGGAATTAGGATAGGTTATCGGTTGTTGTGCTCTGGTAAAGGTAGGCTTTAGCAGAGGTAGAACAATCCTTATTCTTCTGAGTATAAGTATAGAGAGCTGCTGTGAAGAGAAGACACAGAAGTGAAAGTAACTTGTACCTGATGACTTGAGCTTCTGGGCAGTGTGCTGGAGCTGGCTTGTACCAGCTCAAGAGAGCCCTTGTTAGACATCAAGGAATTTTGCAAGAAGGTTGGTAGCTTGAAATTAGCCAAAGTGGGAATATGTCAACTCCGGAAATTAGCAAATACTACAAATGAGGGCCTCCTCACCACCACTCAGAACTGGTTTACCAGAACACCTTACACTCCCTTTCTTCTCTTTTCCGCTTCACTAACAGTAAAAAGCCTGCTGAAGTGCCAGTTGAATTCAAACCTTGAGTGAGTGCCGATTATGGGAAAGGCACTGTGCCAGATCCCAGGGTAAGAAAGACCAACCCCTCAAGTGAATAATACTGTGATGGAGAGTGAAGAGCGTGCAGGTGTAAATCCTGGACTAGCTGTCGGCTCTTGAGACAGTCACTTAACCTTGGGTTACTCATCTGTAAAAGGAGATAATAATACATATTCCAAAGGGTTATTGAGATGACTAATGAGAACGTAAAGCTCCTGGCACAGAGGTGTTCAATAGGTGATGGTTCTAAGTGGCTGACATGTAAACAGATGTCTTTCATATAGCTTGATATAAGAAATAAAGACGGGAGCGGGGCACAGTGGCTCATGCCTGTAATCCCAGCACTTTGGGAGGCTGAGGTGAGAGGATTGTTTGAGCCCAGGAGTTCGATACCAGCCTGAACAGCAGGTGATGCCTGTCTCCTGCAAAAATTTTTAAATTAGGCATAGGCTGAGGCGCGGTGGCTCCTGCTGTAATCCCAGCACTTTGGGAGGCTGGCGGGTGGATCTGCAGGGTCAGGAGATCAAGGTATCTTGGCCTTACGGTGAGAGCATCTCTACTAAAAATACAAAAAAAAAAAAAAAAAAAAAAAAAATTAGCTAGGTATGCTGGCAGGCTGTAGTCCCATGCCTTGGGAGGCTGAAGGCAGGAGAATGGCGTGAACCCGGGAGAAGCGGAGCTTGCGTGGGCTGAGATCATGCCACTGCATTCCATACAGGCAACAAGTGGAACTCTATCTCAAAAGAAAAAATTAGTCAAAGGGCATGGTGAGTGTACGCCTCTGGCCCGGCAGGAAGCTGAGGCGTGAGGATCATTTGAGCCCACGAGTTTGAGGCTGTGGTGAGCTATGATTGCACCACTGCACTCTAGCCTGGATGACACAGCAAGATTCTGTCTCCAAAAAACAAGCAAATAAAATAAATAAAGACAGAATGACTACAGGTCATATAGTCCCCTGAGTAGATTCCAGAGTTTTCAGGGTGGATGTTTCATGGATGATTTTTTTCCTTGGTTGTTATCAGAAAGTTACCGGGGGGTTTTTGTCCCTACAGATCAAGTTTACTGGGTTTACTTGTTGCTTTTACCTCTTTTTAGCCTGTTCCTCACTATATATTATTTATTCGTAAGACAAACCATGGATTTGGAGATAGGCACACTTGGATGTATATCCCAACTCCAACACTTACCTGCTTTGTGACCTTTGGCAAGATTCTTTACTTCCTAGAATCTCAGTTTCTAATTTCATGCATAGGTGTAATAACTGAATCCAACCTTTTGGTTTCATCTCCCTTTATGCTTCTGCATCCCTATGCAAAAGACACTGTGTCTTTTGTATATACTGCTCCATCTGCCTAGAAAATTTCTGCTCTAGAGGTAGAACAGCACTGCATTAAGAACCAAGGCCTACATATCAATCTCAGCTTTGACATCAAATCTAGGTGACCATGAGCATGATAATTATCCTCTTTATACCTCAGTTTTTAAAATTTGTAAAATGGGGGAAATAATAATATCTCCCTCATTGGGTTGTTGTAATGATTAAATTAATCCTGTAAGAGCTAGATTTATGTCAGGCATATAGGGGGCACTGAAAAATTCTTAGGCATTACTGCCATTCTCATTACTGCTGCCCTCATTGTTCCTCAAGCTGTGGTTCAAAAATCGCTTGCTTTATGAAGCCTTCCCCATTTTTTCCATCCTATTATTTACTTCTCTTCTCTGTACCCATTGAAGTTTATGAACCACCACATTTGGAGCACCTAGTATGTCCCAGGAACTCTCCCAGGAATAGTACAGATGTTGTTTTATTCAGACTATCCAATATGTTCACACTTATTATTCCAGCTTCCTTCTGGGATACATCAAATTCTTTTTTTTTTTTTTTTCAGATGGAATCTCGCTGTGCTGCCCAGGCTGGAGTGCAGTGGCACGATCTTGGCTCACTGCAACCTCCGCCTCCTGGGTTCAAGCGATTCTCTTGCCTCAGCCTCCTGAGTAGCTGGGATTACAGGCGCCCACCACCCATGCTTGGCTAATTTTTTTGTATGTTAGTAGAGATGGGTTTTCACTATGTTGGCCAGGCTGGTCTTGAACTCCTGACCTAAAGTAATCCACCTGCCTAGGTCTCCCAAAGTGTTGGGATTACAGGTGTGAGCCACCACACCTGGCCAATAGATCAATTTTTTTTTTTTTTTTGAGATGGAGTTTCGCTCCTGTTGCCCAGGTTGGAGTGCAATGATGCAATCTCGTCTCACTGCAACCTCTGCCTCCCAGGTTCAAGCGATTCTCCTGCCTCAGCCTCTCAAGTAGCTGGGATTACAGGCACCTGCCACCATGCCTGGCTAATTTTTTTTTTTTTTTGGTAAGTTTTAGTAGAAACGGGGTTTCACCATGTTAGCCAGGCTGGTCTCGGACTCCTGACCTCAGGTGATCCACCTGCCTTGGCCTCCCAAAGTGCTGGGATTACAGGTGTGAGCCACCGTGCCCAGCCCCAATCAAATTCTTAAAGGCCAAATTACCTTTATAAAACTGAGGACCCCCTAACATTTACCATGTAAAAGTTTCTCTCCTTTTCTCTGTGAAAAAGGTGGAATCTACAAATTAAGTAATACCTGTATTTTTACAGATTTAATCTCTCAGCAATTATTTACTGATCGATTACTATGTGTGCTTACTATATTAAGTGCTGGGAATATGATGGTGAGCATAACTAATCCTGGTCCCTGATCACATGTGGCTATGTACATCTATTAATTAAACTTAAGCAACATAAGAACTTCACATCCACACCTGTACTAGTCATCTTTTATGTACTTAATAGTCACATGTGGTGAGTGGCTATTGGGTTGGACAGTGTAGATTTAGAACATTTTCATCACCACAGAAAGTCCTCTTGGACTGTGCTATTCTACAGTGGGGGAGGCGGACATTGATCAAATACTCATAAAAGTATGATTGCAATTGTGATAAGTACTAGGCAGAAAGAATACATGGTAAGATGGGAACATTTCATAGGGGGATATGACTTCTCTGTTGGTTTTCCCAAGGAAAACCTGTTCAAACTAGGTTTGCTCAATGCTTGGAAGTTAGCAAAGCCCTGTGGTGGGAGGGAGCACAGTAAATACAGGGACTGAAAGCAAACTAATGACTGGATCGTGGGGATTGAGGGGAGGTTTGGGTGAGATGAAGGGGTGGAAGGACCATAAAGGGCCTTATAGAAAGAAGATGAAGAAGCAGAGAGGCTGAGTAACTTGACTGTGTAGTTAGTAATACAACCTGGATTTGACTTCAAAGTCTACGCTGCATAGTAAGTGTATATTCAATGGACTTTGGTTCTGCAATGATCTCTTTTTGCTCCTTCTTTGGAAGTTGCCAAAGTTCCCTCTACTGGATTATTCCTTTAGCATAAAAGCATGCTGTAATAATTTCCTTGTTAGACAAACCAAAAAAAACCAAAAAGTCTGGCCAGGCACAGTGGCTCATGCCTGTAATCCCAGCACTTTGGGAGGCCTAGGCAGGTGGATCACAAGGTCAGGAGTTCAAGACCAGCCTGGCCAACGTGGTGAAATCCCACCTTTTCTGAAAATACAAAAATTAGCTGGGGGTGGTGGTGTGCGCCTGTAGTTCCAGCTACTCGGGAGGCTGAGGCAGGAGAATTGCTTGAACCCAGGAGGCAGAGGTTGCAATGAGCTGAGATCGTGCCTCTGCACTTCAGCCTGAGTGACAGAACGAGACTCTGTCTCAAAAAAAAAAAAAATCTTTCGCTATCCTACATCCCTCTTTAGCTCCTTTCCTTTTTTTTTTTTTTTTTTTTAATAGCAAAACCCTTTAAGAGTTGGGTATACTTACTCCGTCCATTTCCTTATTTTCTATTTCTTGTTGAACTTCTTCTGATTAGGATTTCTTACCTCCCATCATTTTCATAAGTGACCTCCATGACTCAGCCCTTACCTTATAGGATTTCTTGGCAGCACTTGAAATAGTTGATCTTCCTTTTTGGAGCACTTCTTCATTGGCTTCTGAGACACCACACAGTCTCGGTTTTCCTCCTACCTCCCTCCAGCTCTTTCTTAGGCTCCATTGCTGGATCCTTTTCCCCTTTTGCAGTTTGAGCATGCCAGGGCTCTGTCCTGAGCCATCTTTATTTCTCTAAATACATTAACTCCTGGGTAATTTCATCTAGTCCCATGGAGTGACAGTTAATTATATGTGTCAACTTGGCTAGCGTATGGTGCCCAGTTGTTTGGCAGATAAAAGCACAGATGTTGCTGTGAAGGTACTTTTTAGATGTGATTACAATGAAATCAGTAGGCTTTGAGTAAAGCTAATGACCATCCATAATGTGGATGGGCTTCATCCAATTAGTTGAAGGCCTTAGAGAAAAGACGGAGGTTTCCCAAGGAGGAAGCAATTCTGCACCCAGACCGCCTTTAGTCTCAAGATTGCCACATCAACTCCTGCTTGAATTTCTAGCTTATTGGCCAGCCTTGGAGTTTTCAGACTTATCAGCCCTCACAACTATGTGAGTCAATTCTTAAAAAACAAAAACAAAAACAAAAAACTCTCTCTCTATACATGTATCCTATTGGTCTTGTTTCTCTGAAGAACTCTGACTAATACACGTGGTATTAAATATCTTTTATATTTGACACCAAATGTTTATTTCTAGCCTTGACTTCTCCCTTGAACCCCATACTTACATATCCAACTGCTTAGTCAACCTCTCCATTTGGATAAATAATAGATCTCTTAACCCATACTATGGATTTGTCCCAAACTATTGTTTTCCCCCAGTACCATCTTTCTTCCTCCCCTCTGGGTGTTCCTGCTTTTCCTTGAAGAGTGCCATCATTTACCCCATTGCTAAAGCCAGAAATCTAGAGTTATCATTGATTATCTTTCTCTTACATTTCTTATTCCATCCATCTGTACAACTGTATAACATAAATCTGTACAATTAGCTTTACCTTCAAATGTATTTTTTAACCTCACTAATCGGCCTTTATCATCTGTAGCATCATCTCTAGCTTGGACCAGCACAGTAATGTCTTAGCAGGTCTGTATACTTTACTTTTTTTTTTTTTTTTTGGGACGGAGTCTCACTCTGTCACCCAGGCCGGAGTGCAGTGGTGGGATCTCGGCTAACTGCAAGCTCCACCTCCCAGGTTCACACCATTCCTCTGCCTCAGCCTCCCCAGTAGCTGGGACTACAGGCGCCTGCCACCACGCCCGGCTAATTTTTTGTATTTTTAGTAGAGATGGGGTTTCACTGTGTTAGCCAGGCTGGTCTTGATCTCCTGACCTCATGATCCGTCCGCCTTAGCCTCCCAAAGTGCTGGGATTACAGGCATGAGCCACCGAGTCCCGCCATATCTCCACTTTTAAGTCCCTGCCCTCCTTAGCCTATTCTCCACACAACTGAGCAATTATTTTATCATACAACAATAATTTCCTTCTCTTCACACTCTGGCGTCTTACCACATTTAAAATGAAATCCAGAATCCTGACTATGGCCTGATGATGGATGTGACCCCTGGCTATTCCTCTGACCTCACTTCCTACCACTTTTTTTTCTCACTCATTAGGCTTTAGACATACTGGTTACTTTGTAGATTCTTGGATAAGTCAAGCAGACTCCTAGCTTAGGGCTTTAGTATGTTGAAGCCAGAATAAAAATGTAGAGACAAGTCTCTAAATTAAAATTTTTTATTTGGAAAGAAAGAATAGCAATTTGGGACATATATGCAGACAGGGTGGTCTTCAGTATGTCCAAAGAACAAAGAGAAGGTTAGAGGTTTTAGAAATGGGAGAGATGTTACATATTGCTCTTCAAGAAAGTTCTTTGGGACTAGTTAGGGTTTGGGGAGCTGGCAAGCTCTGGTGAGTGATAGCAGTGGGCAAAATTAATCCTACAGTATCAGCAAGTTATCTTAGCATTTATAGATAAAGCTGGTCTCAGGTTACAACAGGCAGTTTCAGCAGTCAGGCTTGCAGAGAATTACATTCTTGGAGCAATGTTTTGTATCCTGAATGCTTTTCTTGCTATGTTGTCCACGCTAGTCTTGAACTGCTGGGAAGCAATCCTCCTGCCTCAGCCTCCCAACATGCTGGGATTACAGGTGTAAGTTACTGCAACAGGTCAGGAGGCTTTTTTAAAATGGTAAAACAACATCGCATTTGTATGATGATGTAAGTGATCAGGTAGAGAACAAGCAATTGATGATGCCAGAGGGGGAGGCTAATTTCAAGACTGATGTTCATTCATTAATATTAAGAAGGAAATAAAAGATGAGAATCCATACACATGTGAAGTTGGCCTTCACTATTCTCCACACGACTGAGCAATTCTTTGAATGTACAACAATCATTTCCTTCTCTTCTCTTCACACTCTGTTTATTTTTTAGTTTTTTGTGTTTTTTTTTTGTTGTTGTTGTTTTTGAGATGGAGTCTTGCTCTTGTTGCCCAGGCTGGAGTGCAATGGCACGATCTTGGCTCACCGCACCCTCTACCTCCCGGGTTCAAGCGATTATCCTGCCTCAACCTCCCAAGTAACTGTGATTATAGGCGCCCACCACCATGCCCAGCTAATTTTTGTCTTTTTAGTAGAGACGGGGTTTCGCCATGTTGGCCAGGCTGGCCTCGCACTCCTGAACTCGTGATCCACCTGCCTCGGCCTCCCAAAGTGCTGGGATTACAGGCGTGAGCCACTGCGCCCAGCCTCACACTGTGGTTTCTTAACACATTTACAATGAAATCCAGGCTGGGTGTGGTGGCTCACGCCTGTAATCCCAGCACTTTGGGAGGCCGAGACGGGCAGATCACCTGTGGTTGGGAGTTCAAGACCAGCCTGACCAACATGGAGAAACCCCCCGCCTCTACTAAAAATACAAAATTAGCCAGGCTTGATGGCGCATGCCTGTAATCCCAGTTACTCAGGAGGCTTTAGGAGAATCACTTGAACGTGGGAGGCGGAGGTTGTGGTGAGCCGAGATAGTGCCATTGCACTCCAGCCTGGGCAACAAGAACAAAACTCTCTCTCAAAATAAATAAATAAATAAATAAATAAATAAAAATAAAATGAAATCCAAAATCCTGACTATGGCCTGATGATGGGTCTGACCTCTCGCTGTTCCTCTGACTTCACTACCTACCACTTTTTTTCTCACTCATCAGGAAATAATAAGAGTGAAGGCAGAGAATATGGCAGCTTGCTGGTTGAGAAGAAAATTTAAGGGAGTTCTGTCTGATTGATGCTATTTTCTTAAAGTGGAAAGTAGGTCATGAGCTAATGCAAGGTGTAGGGGCATTAGAAGTTTGAGGAAAGAGGGATATGTGTGAAACAGTCATTTTGGATCCTGAGAAAACAAATATTCCAGGGATGCAAAGGATTGCTGGGCAACATTGAGGACGCATTTGAAGTTTGTGGTCTTGACTTTAAAGTGAAATCACTTTTAATTTCTGTGTTTCCTTCAGCAGTGTTTTGCTGCTTTAAGTGGAGTACAGAATACGTGGACAGCTAGGTTCAGCAAGGGTGGGCCTTGCCATGTCAACGTGACTGAGAAGTTTAGACTTCATCTTGAGGGCCCTAGACAGCTACTGAAGGTTTGAGTAAAGAAGATTTGGGTGTTAGAAAGATTATTCTAGCTCAGTATGGTGTGTGTGTGTGTGTGTGTATGAGAGAAAGGCTTATTATAGGTAGAACAGTAGTTTAATACAATAGGAGCCTTTATCAAACACCTGCATAAATTTGTTACAGCTTAGATGACAGTTCAGGAACATAGAGAGGTCTATTTCCAGTATTTTCTGAGTACCTACTATATACCAGATTCTGTAAAGACAAAATAAACAAGGGTTTGCCTATCCAAAGCTCTTGTAGAATATTTGTAATTATTATTAGGTATTTGGGGGACAAAGAAGAGGGAAGGTGCAATTAACACTGGTTGGAAATCCGGGAAGACTCCCAGAGGAGGTGACATTTCAAATGAGCTTTGAAGGACTAGGTCCTTAGGGAGGGAAGATAATTCTCAAAAGGAAGAATGAGCCCAGTCAAGAGATGCAAAATGTATGATTAAAACATTTTATGTTTATGATTTGCTACAGCCAGGCACAGTGGTTCACACCTGTAATCCCAGCACTTTGGGACGCTGAGGCAGACGGATCTTTTGAGGCCAGGAGTTTGACCACCCTGGCCAACATGTTGAACCCCCATTTCTACCAAAAAGACAAAAAATTAGCCAGGTGTGGTGGTGCATGCCTGTAGTCCCAGCTACTTGGGAGGCTGAGGCGTGACAATCGCTGGAACCCGGGAGATGGAGGTTGCAGTGAGCTGAGATGCACCACTGCTTTCCAGCCAGGGCAACAGAGCAAGAGACTGTCAAACAAACAAACAAATAAATAAATAAATTGCTGCATGATGAGAAATGATGGAAGAAGATGAGGTTCTTCCGTTAACCAGCAACTAAATAGAACTAACGAGTTTTTCCTTGAGAATTCATGACAAGGGTAAGGCATCTAGGCCCTTAGCAGCAAGAACGATTTGAAAGAAAAGATAGTTTTAAAATGGTGATTTTTAACTTAAAAGAAAAATAACTACATGGTGCTACTCTGGGCATCTTTGCTATAATTTGCTCACTTAGGAACAATGTGAAGTTAAAATGCCTTATCTAGCCTGTTTTGGAATGCCGGTAGAAAATATTAACTATAATCACTCTGAGCTGTCTATACAAGATGCTTTTAATGGCAAGGCTCTTCATATCAATCCTTATTACTTGCTGTTAGTACATTATTTCAAATTAAATGATCCTTCTGTGTCCTAAGTCATGCTTTTGAAATAAGGTGTATTTTCGATATATTTCTAAGAATGAGGAATTTATGACCCTGGTTCATGGGTCATTGTGTAGACTAAATGAGATAAAGGCATATACAATGATTAATACAGAACTTGGCTTGGGAGCCAGGAGTAAATGTTTTGTGTTCTCCCTTAGACCCAGTCTTTTCATGTTTTTCCTTCTTTCCTCCATAAATCACATTGTTTCCTGAACACCCATGTACTAGATCCATTCTCTGTTCTATGGACTCCAGAATCAGGTGAAACACTCATGTCAATAATCACCTTACAGGGGAAGTGTCATGTTAGTGTGTGTAGTGTGTGTGTGTGTGCCCCTTTAGAGGGTGAGGAAGCTAAACCAAGCCTCTGAGTTTCACCTTGGAAGGACCTGGCAGGACCTGGCAGTGGTTGCCTGTTTGTTTAGAGGGAATGTGGCTTCTGCTAGCCATTAGGAGCCTGCAACGCTCTCACCTGAGAGTGCTTCAATCTGGCATTATCCAAAGAAGTGGGAAAGACATTCATTCATTCATTCAGTCAGTCAGTCAGTTATTATGTATTTATTCAGCAAATATGCATACCCTGCTAGTGCGTGGTGCTGAGTAAGAACATGAGTAAGAGAAGGGGAGCATGAGAGAGAATGGCTCACCTTAGTAGCAGCAGGTGGCTGGGTGCGGCTGGAGTTAAAAGACATTCAGTTTTTCTTAAAACAATAAAAACCAAACTCAGAGTCTGATAAGGAAGAGGTGCTCTTAGGGGAAGTTGGGTGTGTTCCTGAGAATTTGTCATTTCTTTTCAGGATTAGTCAGGATGAACTCCACGTTTCTTTTCAAAAGCCTAATAACTTCCTTTAGGGGATTACCAAACTGACTAATCCATGACCTTAGGGCAGTGGGTCCCAAACTTTGCTGCCAACTCGAATCACCTTTGGAGTTTGTTTTTTTTTTTTTTTTAAACGCAGAGGCCCAGGTCACACTCCACACCAATGACATCAGAATGTCTAGGGGTGGGAGCCAGGCACTAGGATTCTAAAGACCCTAACGCGATGACAACAGCTAGCAAAGTTCTGGAGCTACTGCCTTAGGGCATAGTCTAGTTTCTTCACTAAAAACACACTTATTCCAAATTTGGTTCCAGAATTGCCTTAAATTGTTTTTTTGCTCTGTTCTTAGGTTGGGGGCGGCTATGAGCAGGCAGAGGATGTGGTGTCACCCAATTAGGAGCTCTCAGCTTGCTAAGCCAATTAGCATAGGTTGCCAGGGCTGCACGAGGAGTGGATTTCTGCTTTGTCATTCTGACTCTGGCAGTTAGCCCGCCCGCTCGGCGCAGGGCGTGGCTTCTCGTAGCCATTAGGAAACAGCAACCCTTTCACCTCAGTTTCCTTCGGTCCAGCATTTGCGGCGGAGCGAAAGGTGGTCGAGTCCTGAAGGAGTGCCTGATGTCTTCATCATTCTCAAATTCTTGTAAGCTCTGCGTCGGGTGAAACCAGACAAAGTCGCAAGCCCAGGGATGGGAGCACGCGGGGGACGGCCTGCCGGCGGGGACTACAGCATTGCGCCTGTGGGGAGCGGTGTGCGTCTCGGGGAAGGGGAGATATTTTAAGGCGTGTCTGAGCAGACGAGGAGGCTTTTCCAAACCCAGGCAGCTTCGTGGCGTGTGTGGTTTCGACCCGGTCACACAAAGCGTCAGCATGTGGTAGGTGAGACCGGCACCTGTAGGCTGGCGGTTTCCTTCCTCTTGCTCTTTGTAGAGACAATTTGCAGAACAGCGGAGAAAATGGGTATTGTATCGTTTCTTACAGAGCCTGAGTCTTGAAATGTAGATGACAATGTGTTGAGTGGACCGACAGATCCTTGACAGCATTAAGAAAGTATAACTATGTAAGAATGCTTCTCCAGGAATTTTCACACCATTTAATCCTCAGAAATCCTGAGATGCTGGCAAAACACATGGGGTCTCCATGTTTTTACAAGTGGGGAAAGCAAGGCTCAGAAAGATCAAGTGGCGTGCCCAGCTGGACACAGACTATTAAATGGGTCGGCGACGACGACCCCAGGGCTTCCTCACTCTCTCAGGCAGTACAGGATAGTGATTAAGACCGTCGACCACATTGCCTGGATTTGAATCCTGCCTCTGCTGTTGAGTAGCTCCTTGAGCTTGGACAAGTTTCTTAGCTTTTCTGTACCTGTTTCCCTGTCTGTAAGTTGGGCCTGGTAATACCTACTTGTAGAGTGGTTGTGAAGTTGAAATGAAATGTAAATATATGTGAAGCAGTATAGATATATTAGCTACCATTATTACCATTAAGCAGCTCTCCTTTTTTTTTTTGGAGACGGAGTCTCATTCTGTCGCCCAGGCTGGAGTGCAGTGACACAATCTTGGCTCACTGCAACTTCCGCCCCCCGGTTCAAGCGATTCTCCTGCCTCAGCCTCCCGAGTAGCTGGGATTACAGGCACCTGCTACTGCGCCCGGCTAATTTTTGTATTTTTGGTAGAGACAGGGTTTCACCATCTTGGCCAGGCTGGTCTTGAACTCCTGACCTCATGATCCACCCGCCTCGGCCTCCCAAATAAGCAGCTATACTTTTGAATGTTGGTGTGATTTATGTCTCATGAATAGGCCTCATGTCAGTGTAACTGTGGAATCTCTATACTCCACTGAGTTCATCCCTTTGTGAAATTTTACCGTTAGTGCCTAGTTTCATCTGTAGTGTCGTGTATAGTTCAGGATTCTTTTTAAGAAAGCAGCAGATAGGCAGAGTGTTCTTTATTTTGCTCCACGGTTTCAAATGTCAAGGAAACATTGGAAGTTGCATTTTGGCATTCAGAATAGATGTAGAGTTCAAAGCAAGATCAAATTGGGAGGTGTTTTGTTAAAGTTGAGATAAATGTGTATTAAGCTTCTTTTTTGAAGCTTTTCTGAATTCGGGATTTACCGGGAAAGTAGGACGTTTAATTTTAGCGGAGCAGTGCAATGATTTAACTCTGACTAGAACTCTGACATTTATAGCTAGCCTTGAGGCCCTGTTTTCAGCCAGTGTGCGGATTTGCCGGGGTCAGACTCCAAGCTTAAGTGTGAGTTTTAGCCTTTGTCAGAAATGCAGCAAGTCATGCTAACTTGCAAGGGAGTCACCCGAGGGCACGCGGTGCCTGCAGGGCCGGGACGGAAGCCCCGCCCCCGGCGCAGTTCCCGCCTGGCCGCGGGGGAGAAGCACCTTACACCCCCCGCTCTGCTTTTGTGCCACAGAGTACGGTCGGGCCCTGGAAGGAACGCTCTCGGAATTGGCCGCGGAAACCGATCTGCCCGTTGTGTTTGTGAAACAGAGAAAGATAGGCGGCCATGGTCCAACCTTGAAGGTAGGAGAGAGTAACGTGTCTTTTTAAATGGGGGATGAGCTCGTTGAGCCCAGCGTGGTCACAGCCTGCCTTTAAAGCCAGCGTGGATGTGACCCTCCAAACGGGACGCAGCGCTGGGAAATGACGAAAAAACGCTTGTGGGCTAGCGCATGTGTTAATCGAAGCTGATCAGACGTTGGACAAATTTCACATCCCGGGAAACTTGAAATTTCTAACGATTTTCATCTTTTAAAATAGCTTTTTAAAGATGTGCTTTTTCTCCTATTTCCCCTTCCTCTTTCCCTCCCAGTTGTAAATAAATTCCCCCCCCCCCCCCCCCCACGGAGTCTCACTCTGTCGCCCAGACTGAAGTGCAGTGGCCGGATCTCGGCTCACTGCAAGCTCCACCTCCCGGGTGCACGCCATTCTCCTGCCTCAGCCTCCCGAGTAGCTGGGACTACTGGCGCCCACCATCACGCCCGGCTAATTTTTTTTGTAATTTTAGTGGAGACGGGGTTTCACTGTGTTAGCCAGGATGGTCTCGATCTCCTGACCTCGTGATCCGCCCGCCTCGGCCTCCCAAAGTGCTGAGATCACAGGCGTGAGCCACCGCACCCGGCCCTAAATAAAATTTTTTAGCAGCAATGTAATCTGCTAAATGTTGGTTGTTTAGGGAAGTCCTGAGAAAAGGGGATCAGGAAATGCTTATCTTTCTCATCAAGGTGGCCCTGTAATCTTCCTCTTAATTCTCTCAGGGGTAGGGGACCCGAAAACCCCAGGCTCTGGAGGAGAGCAACCAGGAAGCTCTTGGGGTGACTTCGTTTTCCTTCAGGTGTGTGTTTTTTAGCCCAGAGTTAACAGCTGGGTGAAGGGAAAGGAAGAAGTCTTCCCTTTGGCTGGTAGCAAACAGTAGAAATCATTCCTTAGACCTATGAGAGCCTATAGAAATCCTTCCTTAGACCTATGCCACTGAGGGATTTATAGCTTACAGTGTTGGAAAAATGCTTGGAGGCTGGGTGCATTTTGTTTTTGTTTTTTTTTTTTAATCTCACCTGTGGTAGATTACCAGGTTAGAAAACCTCCCGTAATCCCATCACCATGATCTATGTGATTTTTGTCCTTATTCATTTATATCTCTGTAATTTTTAAGAAATGAAAACATTGCCTTCTTAGAAGTAAACCTGAGTGAGGACTGCGTTAAATGTAAAAATATATTTAGATGTGTTGCAGCCTTAGGAAAAATACTAATAATTGAATTTTTATTTATTACCTTTTCTTCTAAAAGTATTTATTTTTGACAAATCGTTATAGGGAATGGATCTAGACTTCAAACAGCAAATTAATGGAAAATAATTAATGGAAATACAGAGGCTTTTAGCTTTAGTTAAAATATATTGTGTTACTCAGATCTTTAGTTTGCAGGTAAAAGGAGACAATGGTCTATTATATTAATATTCCTTCCTGGCTGGGCGGGTGGCTCACACTTGTAATCCCAGCACCTTGGGAGGCCCAGACAGGTGAATCGCCTTGAGCTCAGAAGTTCCAGACCAACCTGGGCAACGTGGTGAAACCCTGTCTGTACTAGAAATACAAAAATTAGCCAGGGCTTGGTGGTGCGTGCCTGTGATCCCAGCTACTCTGGGACTGAGGCTGAGGCTGGAGAATCACTTGAACCTGGGAGGTGGAAGTTGCAATGAGCTGAGATTGCGTCACTGCACCCTGGCCTAGGTGACAGTGAGACCATGTCTCAAAAAATATATATATATATAATATATATATGTATATTTCTTCCTGTCTGATTATTCTGTTATCTTCACCTATGCCATAAGTTTATAAAGTTATATAGTAATTTGATCTTTATGTAATCCTTTTGATGCTCCTGGTTTTAATGGCAATGGAAGTAAAAAGAGTCACTCTTTTTATAAGCTTTGGAACTCAATTGATTTGGTCTGATGTTCTGTTTTTTCTTTTTTTTTAATTGAAAACTTTTTTTTTCTTTAGAGATGGAGGTCTCACTATGTTGTCCAGGCTGGTCTTGAACTCCTGGGCTCAAGCGATCATCCGGCCTCGGCCTCCTAAAGTTCTGGGACTGCAGGTCACGACATTTAGTGAGGTATAGTGCCATGAATGAAAAGCATACCACCAAGAACACTTAAAAGAAATCATTTAGCGTATTTCTTAAGTATACTTACTCTACTTTGTGTCTTTTTTTTTTTTTTTTGAGACAAAGTCTCGCTCTGATGCTCAGGCTGGAGTATAGTGGCATGATCTCCGTTCACCCCAACCTCTACCTCCTGGGTTCAAGCGATTTTCCTGCCTCAGCCTCCCCAGTAGCTGGGATTACAGGCACACGCCACCACACCTGGCTAATTTTTGTATTTTTAGTAGAGATGGGGTTTCACCATGTTGGTCAGGCTGGTCTCGAACTCCTGACTTTGTGGTCCAAAGTGCTGGGATTACAGGTGTGAGCCACCACGCCCAGCCTATTTTTTTTTTTTTTTTTTTTTTGAGAAGGAGTCTCACTCTGTTGCCCAGGCTGGAGTTCAGTGGCACGATCTCGGCTCACTGCAACCTCTGTCCCCTGGGTTCAAGTGATTGTCCTGCATCAGCCTCCTGGGTAGCTGGGATTACAGGCACTTGCCACCGTGCCCGGCTAATTTTTGTATTTTTAGTAGAGACAAGGTTTCACCATGTTGGCCAGGCTGGTCTTGAACTTTTCACCCCGTGATCCACGCACCTCAGCCTTCCAAAGTGCTGGGATTACAGGTGTGAGCCACCGGGCCCAGCCCTATTTTTGTTTCTTAATGAGTGCTAAGAAATGGAAGAAGAGAAAAAGCAAGGTAAGGACTATTGGTTTGAAAGATCTGTGAACTTTCAGCCAATTATTGCCCACATTTGGGGCTAAATAGTAGGTTTTGAAAACCTTAAAGGAGCTTTGGGTTTCAGTGGAGAAAGGCATTTATTTAGTGGATAATTGGGTGCTTATAGTCCTAAAGTCCACACCTTAAAAAGAAGGTTAAGATTTCATACTTTAATTGCAACATAAATAATGGAGGGAGCTCTTCAAAATGTCCACATTTCCTTTCTCCTTTTAATATTGTTTCTTCCTCATCCCCTTTTCCCTGAATAAACAACAGCAGCAAAACCTACCCTGCTTTCACAGTGAGTGTACTATAGAAGACAAGGGAGAAAGAATCCTGCTGGAAGAAGTTGGTGAGCCTAGGTGACTCCCTTGATAAAGGATGAAAGCTTTCCAGAAGAATGTTCCAAAAAAGTGTAGTCTCCAGACCACCTGCTCAGAATCCCCTGGAGTACTCCTTAAGCATGCATGCCCAGGCTTTACTCAAGTTCTTTTGAAGTAGACTCGGGAAAGAGCTAGGAATCTGCCCCCCCGCTTTTTTTTTTGAGATGGAGTTTTGCTCTTGTTGCCCCAGCTGGAGTGCAGTGGCATGATCTCAGCTCACTGCAACCTCCACCTCCTGGGTTCAAGTGGTTCTCCTGCCTCAGCCTCCCAAGTAGCTGGGACTACAGGCATGCGCCACCATGCCCGGCTAATTTTGTATTTTTTTAGTAGAGACGGGGTTTCACCATGTTGGTCAGGCTGGTCTCGAACTCCTGACCACAGGTGACCCACCCACTTCAGCCTCCCAAAGAGCTGGGATTACAGTGTGAGCCACCACGCCCGGCCTGCCTTTTTGTTTTTGTTTTGTTTTAAATAACCTCCCTCCAATAATTCTTAGGATAAATATCAAGTTTGAGACGCTTTAATATTATTGTACATAGGGTAGTTTTGTCAAGATCATTTGATGAGATAATTAGAATTGCGGAAAACAAAGGACTAGTCTTTTTTTTTTTTTTTTTTTGAGACGGAGTCTTTGCTCTGTCACCCAGGCTGGAGTGCAGTGGCTGGATCTCAGCTCACTGCAAGCTCCTCCGGGCCTCCTGGGCTTTTACACCATTCTCCTGCCTCCCAGCCTCCTGAGTAGCTGGGACTACAGGCTCACACCTCGTTTTTGTGTGTTTTAGTAGAGACGGGTTTCACCGTGTTAGCCAGGATGGTCTCGATCTCCTGACCCTGTGATCCGCCCGTCTCGGCCTCCCAAAGTGCTGGGATTACAGGCGTGAGCCACCGCGCCCGGCAGGACTAGTCTTTTAATACCCAAAACATATTTGTTAGAAAACAGCAAATAGGAGCCCAATAGGGGAGTAACACTTTTATTGAACACTTTAACAATGAATAGAAAAATAGGGAACCAAGCTGTTTGTGGCTAGGGCTTTTGTATGTCCATGTATAAAGTTGGAACTAGGGAGCTCCAAGATGGCTAAGAACTATGAATAGAGTTCCTACTGCTCAAAGACATGTGGCTTTCATGAACATCTTGGTTTTTAAAGAAAAGTTCCAGTATTCTTATAGGGAACCTGTTTTGTATATAAATCAGCATCTCCCTCTGGATTCCAGGGTTTTGAAACCACTTGTAGAAAGGCCTATTGGTGGTACTGAGAGGAGAAGCAGAGTGAGTGAAAAAGTGTTTACTGGTATAATACCAAGTGTCAGACATAGTTAAGACTTAGTAGTTTGAGGTAATCCTGGGAGATAAGACTAAAACTGGCAACTCAGGGCTTAAATAATTTTTTCAGGGCAATATTAGGAGGGATGACAGGCACAAAGCAATGTGGGATTAATATCCAGATGAATTTTGCAGACAGTTGTGGTGGCCCTATGTTCCAGTCTTAGGGGGTAGATGCTGAGACAAAGGTAGGTCTCCTTTCATGTTTTGAGACAAGGTCTGGCTCTATTGCCCAGGCTGGAGTGCAGTGGTGCATTATCGACTCATTGCACCCTCCACCTCCTGGGCTTAACCCATCCTCCCACCTCAGCCTCCCAAGTAGCTGGGACTACAGCTTATTTTTGTATTTTTTGTATATTGGGGGTTTCACCATGTTGTCCAGGCTGGTCTTAAACTCGTGAGCTTAAGCCGTCTGCCTACCTTGGCCTCCCAAAGTGCTGAGATTATAGGCATGAGAGCCACTGCGCCCAGCCAGGTCTCCTTTCAAGTCTAACTTCTAGTTACCAGAAACAGACATCAGGACATGAGTGGTGATTGAATAACTCTCCAACCATCCCCTTTCTTAACTATTCTTAACTTCAGAGGCTACCAGAATTTGACAGAAAACGCAATTTATTTTGTTTCTTTCCTCTGAAATAATCCCTTCTTTTTGGAGGCATTAGTAATGTATCTGCTTTTGGCTTGATTAAAGTTGAGGCCTGAGGAGGAGTGGAGGATTGCTTTGAAGATGAGGGAAGTGACAGATTCTCTGGCGTACATTAAAAGGAAGTAAGGGGTGAGGACTACCAAGATTTAAAAGAGTCTTAGACTGTTAGAACTGCAAATAAATGTAGAATTTTACTGGTTGTAGAGTTGAGTTCCTCCTACTTCTACCAGGTGTAAACACAAACCTGTTTTTTTGCTGTGTATCTGTTCTTTAACAGTAGCATTGAAATTCTGGTGGTATAGGCTTCAGATTTCCTGTCACTTCTGTTTACTCACCAGCGCCTGACTATTCTAGGCATCACCTTCTTGCCCCTAGTTACTTTTGCCTGGACCATTTCATCAGTCTTTAACTGACCTCCCACTTCTGATCTCCCTCCTCTTCCAGCTCCCATTGCCAGTCATCTTCCTGATTGCTACTCACTGGCCCCAGATCTGCATCCAGAATGAAGTGGGAGCTCCTTAGCTTGGTATTCAATGCCCTCTAGGGTCTAGCCCTAACCTGCTTTTCTGGTTATCTCCTGCTCTGCTCCCTCACTTACTGGAGGCTCCTGGGAATATCATTGCAGCTAAAATATTTCTCCCTACAGTTTTCCTCCTCACTTCTATTCTTTATTTCAACACCTATCTTCTCTTCCCTAACCCAAGCCACTTTTCCAACTGCCTGCCTGTTCAGAATACAAGGCCAAAGTTTACCATTCCTTTCCTCCTCTGTTCCCACGGCACTCCTATAAATCTTTATTTTTGGAAAAGGAGGAATCCTGCCAATGATAATTTTTTGGCTTACATATCAAGGTCAGAGAGCTAGTCTTATTCTTTATGCCTGTGGTCCCAGGCCTATGTTAGAGCCCAGCAGATATCTAAGCAAATTTGCCTGTTAATGATTATAACGTTTATTTGTTGAATGCCTATTATGTGCTAGACTCTAAATACTGTAATACTTAGTGATTAAATCCTCACAGCAGTCCTGTGAAGGAGGTGGTATTATCCGGGTTTACAGATGAGAAAATAAAGGCCTTGAGAATTTAAGGAGCATGCCTAGATTACAAGCTAGTTAAGTGGCAGAGTCAGGACTGGAACCCAGACCTGTTTGCCTGCAAAGCTCACTCTCATGTACTCATACTTCTGGCACTTGGCTTTATGTTGTTGCTATTGAGATACATGTTTGTGTCCTTGATGAGATGCTGTGGTGTGCTCATGATTCAGGGTCAGGCCCATGCAAATCTTGGTATTCCTAGCATAGTGCTGGCTTATGGTAGGTGTTCATTCATTACATGCTTGCTGAATGGAATTTCATTCTTCTGTGCCTACTTGTACTTTTCTTTAGGAGAACAATGATACATTTTAGTATCTTCCATATATTGAAAAAAATTTCTTTAGAGGCAAGGTCTTGCTCTCACCCAGGCTGGAGTGCAGTGGCACTATCATGGCTCGCTGCAGCCTCAACCCTCCTGGGCTCAAGCAATCCTCTTGCCTCAGCCTCCTGAGTATCTGGGAATACAGGCATATACCACCACACCTGGCCAATTTTTAAATTTTTTGTAAGAGTAGGTCTTTACAAAAGGCTTTTTGTTGACCTAGGCTTATTTTTTAACACCTAGTGTGCATTCAGTAAATATGTATTGAGTAAATATAGATGGTGGTAGGGCCAGAAGAGACTCACTTAAAGGATTTAGCTCTAAGGTATCTGATTTTATTGAAGATGGGCTATCAGGAACCACACTCTAGGTTGTTCAGAAGAGATTCTAGGCAGCATATTGGAAAGCAGTTCAGAATTGAAAGCTGTATGACAGCAACATTGTCTGCCTTCAGCATTTTATGCAGGTGTGTCCAGGTCAGTTGGGAAGAAAGTCACTTCACATCTATTTAGCTAGTATTTATTGAGCGTCTGTGTTGACATCGGGCTAGGCACTATCTTTGTAATCTCTAACACAAGTCTGTAGAGCAATGTACTTATTTAAAAATTCATTTGTCAGGCTGGGCGTGGTAGCTTATGCCTGTAATCCCAGCACTTTGAGAGGCCGAGGAGGGCAGATCACTTGAGGTCAGGAGTTTGAGACCAACCTGGCTAACATGAAACTCTTCTTACTGTGGGTCATGCAAAAAATTGCCCGGGTGGTGGTGGCGCCAGAATTCCAGCTACCTGTGGTGCTTCCAGGGTCTGCTGGTCCCTGAGAGTTGTGTGAGCAGAGATCGTGTTATTGCACCTGTGCCTGGGCAACAAGAGCGAAACTCCATCTCAAAAAAAAAAAAAAAAAAAGGTAATATACAAACACTTGTTGACAAATAAATTTATATTTATTTATTTATTTTTTGAAATGGAGTCTCTCTCTGTCCCCCAGGCTGGAGTGCAGTGGTGCGATCTCAGTTCACTGCAACCTCCGCCTCCCTGGTTCAAGCACTTCTGCCTTAGTCTCCTGAGTAGCTGGGATTATAGGCGTGTGCCACCATGCCCAGCTAATTTTGTATTTTTAGTAGAGACAGAGTTTCTCTCTGTTGGTCAGACTGGTCTCGAACTCTCGACCTCTTGTGAGCTGCCTGCCTCAGCTCCCAAAGTGCTGAGATTACAGGTATGAGCCACCACACCCGGCCTGATTTTGTTTTTAATGATGACAACCACTCTATATGGCAGAGTGAGACATCTGATAGACTTACGTTACAATTGCTGAAGAAAGTAAGTGACAACTAATCAGACATTTTTCATTTGATCCCTGCGTGGAGTTTCTTGAATGCTGCATCCTTTAGTAGCCACACACCCAGTGCTGCTTACCTCCCTGTCTATCAAAATAACACACCTAGTCATTGCTGTCTTTTGAGGTGTTGTGGAGACTCTTATAACCTGAAAAGTTGTTCTTTTCATCTCACACCCTTGTTTATATTCTTGAGGCTTGGCAAGTCAACCAGCACTGGGTTTTTAAAGTGTCATTAAGTATATGATTTGACCATAGAGCAAGGGTGGAGATTTTATCTACTCCAAAGTATTTCAAATGAGTGAGTCCAGATTATTTAGTGAGCCTCTTTTACTTCTCTAATGATAATGCCCTCTTATTTGAATAAAGCAGTTATTCAAAGGCTCTTTTGGATACTAGACTTAAAAGAATCTGCTGAAATCTAAGGAGCTATTCCTGAGAAAAATGCACATAAATAATTTTGCATATAAACTCAAACTGTGGATCTGCTTCAGAATGTCTGGTACAGAGGTTTACCCTTCTAAGTGTTACTATACATACTTTGAATAGTTGAAGCCTTAGTAGGTTTTTAAAATTTTGTTATATGGCAAATTTCTTTTCACTGGTATTTGTTATAGTGGAATATATTCCTGTGTTCCTCCTTACTGATTTAACCTTTAAAAATATTTTTCTGGGGCCAGGTGCAGTGACTCACATCTGTAATCCCAGCACTTTGGGAGGCTGAGGTGGGTGGATCATGAGATCAGGAGTTTGAGACTAGCCTGGCCAACATGGAGAAACCCCATCTCTACTAAAAATACAAAACTTAGCCGGGCATGGTGGCGCACGTCTGTAATCCCAGCTATTGGGGAGGCTGAGGCAGGAGAATCACTTGAACCCGGGAGGCGGAGGTTGCAGTGAGTCGAGATCACACCATTGCACTCTAGCTTGCACGTCTGTAATCCCAGCTACTGGGGAGGCTGAGGCAGGAGAATCACTTGAACCCGGGAGGCGGAGGTTGCAATGAGTCGAGATCACACCATTGCACTCTAGCTTGGTCGATCGAGTGAGACTCCGCCTCAAACAAATAAACAAAAAAAATTTAAAAAAATTTTTTTCTGTTCCTAAAGCAACATTCAGAAGTGAAACTACTGGTTTGTATATAGTTTTTAAATATTTGCTATCTTTGGGATTGTTTGATTTATTAAGTACCTACTTAGTAGTTGAAAACACTGTCAGATACATTACATAATTTTCATTCACTATAGTAATTATATGGTATAAATACAGTTGTCCCTTGGTGTCCTCAGGGGATTGGTTCCAGGACCCTTGTGTATACCCAAATTCATACACACTCAAGTCCCAAAGTCTGCCCTGTACAACCAGCATATATGGAAAGTCAGCTCTCCATATTCACAGGTTTCACATCTCACAGATACGGTATTTCTTTATTTCTTACAAGCTTTTTCCTCTTTAAGGAGCAGGCAGACCTGGGTAAATGCTGTATTTTTTATCGCTTTGGTATAAGTGGATCTGTGCAGTTCAAAGCTGTTTCCTTCAAGGGTCAACTGTAGTAGTATTCCTGTCTTATAAATAAAAGACACTGGAGGCTGAGAGGTTAAGCAAGCTGGCTAAGATAATACTAATAGCTAATAGGTCAAGATTGGAACCTAGATTGTCCCCTCCTACAGTCTGTGGTCTTTTCAAAAACAAATTTTCATAAAAAAAATACATCTGTCTTATCATAGCAAAGTTCACCTTTAATAATAAAAAACAAAGAAAACACAAAATATGTACATACAAACATAACTTTAAAGAAAATTAAGATGAAAGAGAAACTGCCAGGCATGGTGGCTCACGCCTGTAATCCCAATACTTTGGGAGGCTGAGGCAGGTGGATCACAAGATCAGCAGTTCGAGACCAGCCTGGTCAACATGCTGAAACCCCATCTCTACTAAAAATACAAAAATTAGCCTGGTGTGGTGGCTCGCGCCTGTAATCCCAGCTACTTGGGAGGCTGAGGCAGGAGAATTATTTGAATCTGGGAGGTATAGGTTGCAGTGAGCTGAGATCATGCCATTGCACCCCAGCCTGGGCGACAAGAGCAAGACTCCGTCCCAAAAAAAAAAAAAAAATTAAGATGGAAGAGAAACTATACCTAATGTCCTGCTAACTCTGGCAAATCAAACTAGGACTTTTACCACCGTCTTCACAACTCGATATTAAACAGATGCCCTGGTGGTATGAAGGAAGAAAAGCTGCTATGAAAGAAGGAATAGAAAAGTTTAGGGAGGTAGCTGATAGGATAAGTATGTATGTTAGTTTGTGGGACTCAAACTTGACTGATTCCTGGCTTTGGCTCCAAAAAGTCTATTAAAAATCCATTTGTTATAGATAAGTCTTACAGCAAAATCTCACTGGAGAAAAATAGTGGACTCCATGTGACTTCTTCCTTTATTTGGTTACAGGGAGACATGTGACCTTTGTCATCCACCCTGTCACGTTTGTATTGAGCAGTATGGGTTGTGGAAAAGAGCTCAGAATGCTTGGAATTAACCTAAACTCCTAGAAAAGGAACTGAAAATATAGGAGAAAAGACTGAAGAAAAGAGGAAAGGAAATGGAGGGTTGTATTGAACCCTGACTAGCAACTCTTGAGCGAAGAAAGAGGAAAAAGGGGGAAGAGGGGAGCTAAATTATCTCTGAGGCAACTCAGTGTTATGGCTGCCTGAACTAGTCTATACTGTGGGAATAAGGTAGAGTCCATCGATTGCTGTGAAGTACCAGTGCACTTCTTGCTCTCTATTCCTAGTCACAGACAAATTTATCAGCAGTGCAGTTTCTTCTTTTTAAGCTTCATTTAAATAATTATTAGTAGCACTTGGACCTTAGGTTAGGAAATCACTGTTTAATGATTTAAAGATTAACCAGCATGGAAATCCCATTCTTTATATGATTGGGGAAAATTATTAAACTTGAGATTGTTTCACTTTGTAGCAAATGTCTAAAGGCAGATTTTTTTTTTTTTTTTTTTTTGAGGAGGAGTTTTCCCTCTTGTTGCCCTGGCTGGAGTGCAATGGTGCCATCTTGGCTCACCCGCAACCTCCGCCTCTCAGGTTCAAGCAATTCTCCTGCCTCAGCCTCCTGAGTAGCAGGGATTACAGGCATGTGCCACCACGTCCAGCTAATTTTCTATTTTTAGTAGAGACGTGGTTTCTCCATATTGATCAGGCTGGTCTCAAACTCCTGACCTCAGGTGATCCACCCACCTCAGCCTCCCAAAGTGCTGGGATTACAAGTGTGAGCCACTGCGCCCGGCCTAAAGGTAGAGTTTTAAAGGTGGAATATGATGCAAGTCTGCCTTTCTTAGGATGATCTAAGTTACATGTTAATAACGTACTTGGAGATCTAGCATAGAATGCACTCAGCACTGTAAATCACAACTTAATAATGCTTGCCTTGATATGCTCTGTTGCTCTGAGCAAATTGTGTGGGCTGTTATCTCCTGAGAAATCCCTGTAAATGGTATTAGTAATACTTTATAAGTAGGTTGGGAGAATATAGTTTTCTAAGGCATTTTGAAATTCTTAGATGAAAGGGTCTTTATGTAGCAAATTGGTGTCAGCCTATTTTCCTTCCTCGGAGCCTGGAGAAAATAGGCACCATAGGGTGGGAAGGGTTGGCTTATCTTCGTAAGTAGCTATTGTTGAATTTAAAGTGGATGTGAGCAACTCCTAAGAATATCGTTCACTGTAAAAGCAGACTTTTTTGGATTTGGGTCTTGGAATTCTTAGCTGTATTTTCACCTAAGATTTAAAACAAGTTTAAATACTGGTTTGTAATTGGCCAGACTTGGGAAAGATATGATTCTTTAATGATCCTGGGTCTCAACTTACCTATCTCTCATTGTTTCTTTATTTCAGAAGAGGGATAAGAAGTTTTTCTGAAGAGCAGTCAACTTTTCCTTTCAGTGTATAGGATTACTTCCACGAATCTGTGAACTTAATCTTTGCTGCCAAATAACTTGCAGTAGATGCTGGGACAGTTTTAAATCTATTTTAATTTATACATTCAGTACGTAAGTGCATCCATGTAAAAACAGCTATGTTTGGAAGATGTAAAACCCAGCTTTTGTTTTTGAGAAGCCGACAATCTAATAGCATAGGATCATATATACATACAACTAACCTTAATGCATGGTGTTTTGAAAAATGCATGTATTTCCCTGAATTACCCCTAGTTAATAAAATAATTGGGGGCAAATGGTAATATAAGGATTTTGGAGTAACTTAATACTACTAGATTTTGCTGTTTATGCATTTGCAAAAAACCTTCTGCTAATGCTAAATACGAACAAGTCTATCTGCATAAAGGATGGTAGGGCTAATTTACTTCCTGGTGCTGTGAAACTGGCAGTTGGACAGGTGCAGTTGTGGGTGTCTTTTTTTTAAGGTGCACCTACTGCAGGTTTGAAAAGCTGTTGATGCCCATGGGTTGGTTGTGTGCATGTTCTCTTTAAAAACCAGATGTATTAATTCCCGTTGTTAAGTATACTTTGCTATTTGCTACTGGTGAGACAGATAAGCGGAGTCCTGTGGTTAACTGCACTTGAGTTTCCAGTGACCCCATTAAATCCAATGGGTAAATTTTCCAACGCAGATGAGTCACCCAGTTTACAGATTAAGCTTTCATATCCTTAGATTGTTTTTGAAATCTTCATAGCTTTGCTAACCTTTTAGGGTTCAGAGTTCTTACCCATTCAGTGTCGGTGGCCTTTAGATGTTGGCAAGCTTTCAAGTAAATAGCTCTTTTGCAGAGATCTCTACCCATCATTCTGTTCTTCCACTCCTGGATGGTGGAGAACCAAAGTTCACTTGAGTAATGCGAGCACTCAGTTTCCTGCAGGGGTTAGCACGCATACTGGAGGCTCCCCCGACCCCACAGATCTTCGGGATGGGGTGATGGAGGGGGTTTGGTTTTTAAAGAGGACCTGTGAAAGTAATTAACCCGATTTACATTTGTATAATAAGTCTAAACACCACCTTGCAAAAAACTGAGAGTTCAGCCTGTTTAATGGAGTTTCTGCTTTTCACGGGCCTTGGCCTTACCGGCGGTTACAGTCCAGCCAGATTTAGTTTACAAAAAAACAAAACCCTCGGTCGACCTCACTGCGGTATATGATGGCAGCGATCGTTTTAAAGCGCAGGACCTTTAGTGTCCTCAACAGTTTTGTCTCAAGTTGTCCAAAAGTGTTTTTTTTAAAGTGAGGTGATCCAGTCGGTAAACGCTTTGAAAAAGAACAGCTGTGCCCTGAGCGGGCATAAGTCGCGTTTGGGGTCGGGGCCCATTATTGCGCGTGTTCGGAGCGCGGCGCTTGCCTATGAGCGAGCGCCTCGGGTCGTGGTGCATCCGGGCCGGGGCGGGGCTATCTTCCCGCGGAGCGTGCTGGGGGCGGGTCGCGCCGGGCCGGGCCGCTAATGCGCATGGGCGGGCGTCCGCGGCTCCAACTGCCGCCAGTTTTCACAAGCTGGGAGGGCCGTTACCTCGGAGATACCAGTGGCCGGCATGTCGGTTGAAAAAGCTTCCCGCAAGGGAGACGACGAGAAAGGAGAGGAGCAGCTCGTGGTCATCCCTAGTAGCGAGTACGCGGCGAAGCCGGCGGCGGCGGAGGGAGCGCCGATGAAGATGGATGTGGCGGTGAGGGTCACGGGCTGCTCCGACGACCTCAGCTCTGGGGAGGCCGACATAGACCCAAAACTCCTGGAGCTCACCGCTGACGAGGAGAAGTGCCGCAGCATCCGCAGGCAGTACCGGCAGCTCATGTACTGCGTGCGGCAGAACCGGGAGGACATCGTGAACTCGGCGAACAACTCCTTGACCGAGGCTCTGGAGGAAGCCAACGTCCTGTTTGATGGAGTGAGCCGAACCAGAGAAGCAGCCCTCGACGCCCAGTTTCTTGTGATGGCTTCTGACTTGGGTAAAGAAAAGGCAAAGCAGTTAAACTCTGACCTGAACTTCTTTAATCAGTTAGCATTTTGTGACTTTCTGTTTCTGTTCGGGGGTCTGAATTGGATGGAAGGCGAGCCTGATGACTTGAGTGATTGTGATGATAACATAGCTCTTTCCTTCTGGAAGGCAATGGAAAAGGAAGCAACATCCTGGATGGTAAAAGCTGAGACATTCCATTTTGTTTTTGGTTCATTCAAACTAGAACCTTCTGCACCAAAGCCCCGACTTGAACACCAGAAGAAAGTTCGCAAGATGGAGGAAAATGGGAATATGCCTACAAAGTTGCGGAAGCTGGACCTCAGTAGTTATCCAGAAGCGACAGAAAAAAACGTAGAAAGGATTTTGGGATTGTTGCAAACCTACTTTCGAAAGTATCCTGATACTCCTGTGTCCTATTTTGAGTTTGTGATTGATCCAAACTCTTTTTCTCGTACTGTGGAGAATATATTTTATGTTTCTTTTATTGTAAGAGATGGTTTTGCAAGAATAAGGCTTGATGAAGACAGGCTGCCAATATTAGAGCCGATGAATGTTAACCAAATGGGTGAGGGAAATGATTCCAGTTGCCATGGTAGGAAACAGGGAGTCATATCTTTGACTTTACAGGAGTGGAAAAACATTGTGGCAGCTTTTGAAATTTCTGAGGCTATGATTACATACTCCTCATACTAAGATTTCTTAGTATAGGATCCTTTTTGTGTGTTTTTCTGAAGTTATCTCAAATGGAGAGTCAAATGTAAACTGAAGCACATATTGTATGTCTTGTAAAGTGAAAAAGTATCTTCAACAACATCAGACATTGTTTTACTGTGCAGCATATTTTTCTTAGTAATTTATAAGGTCATGATCTTCTCTTATTAAAAAAAATTCGTTGGCATATTTATGGGAGCGTTTTATTGAATGCCCTTTAAGACTATTAATAAAAACAAGTTTTGGATACCAAATTAAGGGATATTTGATAATTTGCAAAACATAATAATTTATGAAAATCAATTATGATGCTCTGTGATACATTGCTTTCTCTGTCATAGGGAACCAAGAGAATCCCAGAAAGAGTTCCTAACCAGGTTGGGGAAAGAGTGGGTAAAAAACAAAAGTGGAAAAAAAAGCAAACAAACAACAACAACTTGTCTGTAAGGCAGTTAATATGCAACATTAAGAATAAAAAAGTCATTGCAAAGAAGACAGGATTTATGAGGGAGTATCCATATTCTAAACAGTTTCTGTTATTAGACTCAGCAAAGTAGTGTCTCTGCTGTAGAAGTTGAGGTGTCAGCTAAGGGCTGAAAGTTGAGTAGAAACACGGAGAAGGAAAAGGCATTCTAGGCAGGAGAATAGCAAGGTCAAATGCATGGAATTGTTAGAAGTTAGGCACGAGAGGACCATTAGATTAATGGAAAAACTGTTATATTTGATTGTTAAGCTGGGCAACAATTGAATAACTTCATCTATTAGTATCCTCAGAAGATATTTTTGTCTAACTATTATACGTTGAACACAAAATCTTTTGCTATCCAGTTGTAGTTTTTATCTACTGAATTTCTTCTCTGGCCCCTGGTGTCCCTTTGTGGTCTTTGTTAGTACATAGAATGTCCTTCAGAATCTGCACTGTTTCATCATGTAACAACTTTGAATATTTGTCCCACTTTAATTTTGCATTTTTATCTCTTTTTTCCCTTGAGACAAGTGTCACTCTTGTTGCCCAGGCTGGGGTGCAGTGGTGCGATCTTGGCCCACTACAACCTCTGCCTCTGGGGTTCAGGCAATTCTTGTGCCTCAGCCTCCCAAGTAGCCGGGATTACAGGTGCGTGCCATCACACCTAGCAAATACCTGCCTCGGCCTCCCAAAGTGCTGGGATTATAAGTGTGAGCCAAATTTTGCATTTCTTAATAGGGTTTTAAATGCCAGGAAACTGACCCTGCTTGAAACTAAAACATGTTAGTTTATCTAGATGTTCTTCACTTAGTGTAAAGCCATAAAGGCTTTTTTGTTTCTGTTGCTTGCAGTTGTTTTAAGAATATAAATTACAACCTTATTTGGAGATTATTGCCAAAAGTTTGGGTCATTAGGAAAACAACTTGAGAAGGTGCAGTAAGCATGCCCATAAACTTTCTTTCCTTTGATCCTTATAGGAGCTTAAGTTTTGGTAGTCATGGAATTTTGCCATTAAACAATAATTTGGCAAATGTTTAGGCATCTGTTGTGCATAGCAGTGGCAAACTTTCCTAGTAAGTCTAGTAGTACAGGAAAGGGAAATCCAAAGACTCAACAAATGATACCAAGACTGAGAGGAAGGATCTTTCATGTATGGGGATGAGGTTCTTCACCAATAATACAGTAGTGGTTTTAGCAAAAATAGAACTTTCTTATGAAACTTGGCCAATTATTTTCTAAATTAGTTCCTCCTTTCACATACTAAAGAGCGCTCACCCTTGCTAGTGTCTAGTATCCTTTGATTTATAGTAGCAGTCATGGAAGTATCATTTGATCTCAGTAATCCTCATTTCCAGCATGTCTCTACCAACCAATTTCCTTGGGTTTTGCAGAGATCTGCTGTTGGAAGAAAAAGTACTCTTAATGACAGCAAACAGATCCCGCCCCGGTACTTTACTGACAATCAGTTGCTCTGTTGAATGCTTCGTGTCTTTACTAGGAGTATTTGACAGTGATGATTTAAAAGCATTAATAGATCATCTGGAGGCTTAGGAGAGGTAATTTTTTGGGTCTTCTCTAAAGCTAATAGCTGTTAAAATACAAAGTTGACCACTACTGTTTCTATTTTTACTGGTTGGCATGACACCAGTAAAATGATGAGGCGTGATGGATTGCCTCATCATTTTTGAAATTTTGAAATTAAAGTGACTGCTTACCTTGAAGCAAAAAGGAAATTAAAAATTTATAGAGATTAAGAATCAAACTGTAAATCTGCTTGCTTCTTGCTAATATAGAGAACTTTATTTAATTTTTTGGAGACAGAGTTTTCACTCGTTGCCCAGGCTGGAATGCAATGGCACAATCTCGGCTTACTGCAACCTCCACCTCCTGGGTTCAAGTGATTCTCCTGCCTCAGCCTCCCAAGTAACTGGGATTACAGGCACCCGCCACCACGCCTGGATGATTTTTGTACTTTTAGTAGAGACAGGGTTTCATTATATTGGCCAGGCTGGTCTTGAACTTCTGACCTCGTGATTCGCCTGCTTTGGCCACCCAAAGTGCTGGGATTCCAGGTGTGAGCCACCACGCCCGGCCTAGGGTACTTTAAATTTTGCAGGTTCAGTTAGCTGAAATGTAGGAGAATTTTTTTTTTTTTTTATGAGACAGGGTCTTGCTCTGTTGCCCAGAGCACAATCCTGGCTTACTGCAGTCGCCTTGATCTCTCGGACTCAAGTGAGTCTCCTGCCTCAGCCTCCCGAGTAGCTGGGACTACAGCTGCATGCCTCCACACTCAGCTATTTTTTTTGTTTCGGAAGAGAGAAGGTCTCATTATGTTGCCCAGGCTGGTCTTGAACTCCCAGACTTAAGCAATCCTCCTGCCTTGGCCTCCCAAAGTGTTGGGAATTACAGGTGTGAGCCACCACGCCCAGCCTAGGACAATATTTTCAAGAAATATTTTAAAAATATTTTGAGAATATTTTTAAATAATAGAACTTTATTGAATGGTAGAACCACTTGCTGGTCAAAGGATCTGGGATCAGATCCTCATTCTATAACATTCTAGTTATATACTTTGGATAAATTATTATTTAACCTGTAAACATCAGGTTTTTCATTTGCCAAGTGGGAATAATGCCTCTTAAGTTTACAGTAAGAATCAAAGTAGAAAATGTTGTGATAAGTACTTTGAGATATGAATTATGGTATGTAGTATAGTTGGAAAAGCAAGAGGTTTGTAATCTCTGAAATTGAACGTGGGCTCAATTCTTGGCTCGTGGGCAAGTTTCTTTCTCTGAGGGCCTCTATACTATATGAAATGGGAATAAACATCTGACTGGAAGACTTTGAGATAATGTATAAAAAAAACTTTTCTCATTGTAGACTCTCATGTTAGTGCCTCACTCTAGTTCAGAGTCAGCAAATTCCATAATGCCACCTCCCTCCATAGTGATATCTCTGTAATGGTTCATTTACTTTCCTTTGAGTCTCTGACCATTTGTCATGCTTTTTAGACCCTTGTCCTGGAGAATGTATTACCAAGTGATTGGTAATTAATTTATTCCACAACTGTTTGAATGCCCATTTTGCCAGTCACTGTTCTAGGAACTGGTTGAAAAATGGTGGATAGAAAACTGCCCACCTTTCATGATTTCATGTTTTAGTGGGTATATTAGTTTCCTTTTGCTGCTCTAACAAATTACCAAACATTTAGTGGTTTTAAATAACACTATTTTACAGTTGTGGAAGTTGGATGCTAAAATCCAGTTATCAATAGGTCTGGTTCCTTCTGGAAGCTCTGAGGCAGAATCTGTTCCCTTGCCTTTTCCAGCTTCCAAAGCCTACCTGCATTCCCTGGCCCACAATCTGTCACTTCCTCTATTTTCTTTTCTTTTTTTTTTTGAGACGGAGTCTCACCCTGTCACCCAGGCTGGAGTGCAGTAGCACAATCTCAGCTCACTACAAGCTCCGCCTCCTGGGTTCATGCCATTCTCCTGGCTCAGCCTCCTGAGTAGCTGGGACTACAGGCGTCCGCCGCCACACCTGGCTAATTTTTTGTATTTTTAGTGGAGACGGAGTTTCACCATGTTGGCCAGGATGGTCTCGATCTCCTGACCTCGTGATCTGCCTGCCTGGGCCTCCCAAAGTGCTGGGATTACAGGCGTGAGCCACCGCGCCTGGCCACTTCCTCTATTTTCTTTTTCTTTCTTTTTTTTTTTGAGACGGAGTCTCGCTGTGCTCCCAGGCTGGAGTGCAGTGGCGTGATCTTGGCTCACTGCAAGCTCCGCCTCCCAGGTTCACGCCATTCTCCCGCCTCAGCCTCCCAAGTAGCTGAGACTACAGGCGCCCGCCACCACGCCCAGCTAGTTTTTTGTATTTTTTAGTAGAGACGGGGTTTCACCATGTTAGCCAGGATGGTCTTGATCTCCTGACCTCATGATCCACCCGTCTCGGCCTCCCAAAGTGCTGGGATTACAGGCTTGAGCCACCGCGCCCGGCCACTTCCTCTATTTTCAAAGCTGGCAATGCAACCTCTTGCTTCTGTCCTCACATCTCCTAGTACTATAATCAAGTCTCCCTCTGCCTCCTTCTTATAACACTTGTGATTACATTGGGCCTAGTGGGATAATCCTGGAAAATCTCTCTCTAGAACCTTAATCACTCTTTACACGTAACATAGTCACTGGTTCTAGGGATCCAGACTTTGACATTGGAGAACTATTGTTCACCCTATCGTAGAGAAGGACAACATATTCCTGTTAACGATGATAGCTCTGAAGAAGAGTTGCTTGGATAGAGGTTGAAGTGCTGCCTGAGAAGAAGGGTTAAGGGGAGGCTCTTTGAAGGAGGCATTTGAAATGTAATCTCTTTTTCATAAATCATTTACCAGAATACAGTCATGCACTGTATAAGGTCAATCATGTGTTACACATGAGATCAACAACAGACCACGTATATGGTGGTGGTTCCATTAAGATTAGACTGACCCCTAGTGAGGTGGTAGTGCTCCCAAAGTCGGGCCACAGAGATGAAAGACAGGATACCCACCCTTGCAGAGTTGATGGGATTGTGTGATGGTGGCAGGGGGATCTCAGAGGAGGAACACCCAACTCAAGATGTATTAGTCCATTTTCACACTGCTGATAAAGACATACCCAAGACTGGGCAATTTTCAAAAGAAAGGGGTTTAATGACTCACAGTTCCACATGGCTGGGGAGGCCTCACAATCATGGAGGAAGGCAAGGAGGAGCAAGCCACATCTTAATGTGGATGGTGACAGGCAAAGAGAGAGATTGGGCAGGGAAACTTCCCGTTATAATACCATCAGATTTCATGAGACTCATTCGCTATCACGAGAACAGCACAGGGAATATCTGCCCCCATGATTCAATTACCTCCCACCAGGTCCCTCCCACAACATGTGAGAACTCAATTTGGGTGGGGACACAGCCAAACTATATCACAAGGGCTGTTAAGTAAAGGCTTCTAATTTAAGCTTGAAGGGCATGAAGGGGTTGGAGTGGAGAAAAGAGGACATCCCAGGTAGTGTAACAATGTCTGTGCTAAGTGCTGTGGCTACATGTGTTATTGGAGTTGTAAGAAAGAAAAGGAGAATATTGGGAACTGAAGAGAGACTTGATGGATAAAATGGGCCTTTTGTGTTGGAATCTCTTAGAGTGTTGGTTAAAGAAGCCACCAGCCTCCAAGGGAATGCTGTGGAAGGGTAATATGTTTGTACATTGAATGGAAATAATGTAACATCATGCTAGTCTTGTCTGTGTGCTGGATCAAGATTTGTTAGGAAGAGGACATTTCAAAATAGTGGAGATTGACGCAGGGAAACTCAGCGGAGGACACCGGTAAAATACATTCCAGCACTTCTTGACTTAGTTCCAGGCAATTTCCCTTCTTCAGGAGGTGGGGAATTAGTAACTTAAAGGGATTAATTCCTACCAGCCACTATGCTAACATGCATTATCTTTCTTAAACTCAGCCATTTGATGAGGTCAGGAACCTGTTAGCTTCGTTAAGGATTAGGTGATTGGTCCAAGTCACCTGGCCTTGTGAGTGGTAGAGCAAGTATTTTAACGCAGGTTATTTCTGCACCAGAGCCATCTATAATGGTAGGGGGGAAAAAGTACAAATCTGGCAAAGGCTAGAAACTAAGTTTGGGGGGAAAGTCAGGATTTTAAAAGACTGCCACAGTTGAATTGCTTTCTGTATTATGCCCTTTTCGGGGGAGCCTGGAGCAGTGTTTTAGTAGGAGTGGGGCTGGGGAAAGGGATTGGATTACTATGACAGGCAGGTGGAAGAAAAGGAAGACTATCCAATGTGTAAGCCTTGCCAACAAGTGACGAATGCCTGGAGGTCATCTACTCATATTCTGTAGCAGTGATTCTCAAAGTATATGAGGCCCTTTTGGCTTACTTTAAGGTCAGAATTATTTTCATAATACTAAGATACTGTTTGCCCTTTTTCTTTTTTTCTTTTTTTGAGATGGAGTCTCGCTCTGTTGCCCAGGCTGGAGTGCAGTGGTGCGATCTTGGCTCACTGGGAGCTCTGCCTCCTGGCTTCATGCCATTCTTCTGCCTCAGCCTCCCGAGTAGCTGGGATTACAGGCGCCCGCCACCACGCCCGGCTAATTTTCTATATTTGTAGTAGAGACGGGGTTTCACCGTGTTAGCCAGGATGGTCTCTATCTCCTGACCTCGTGATCCTCCCACCTCGGCCTCCCAAAGTACTGGGATTACAGGTGTGAGCCACCGCGCCCAGCTGCCCTTTTCACTTTAATTCTCTTGCATGTAAACTGTGAAGTTTTCCAGAGGTTACATGACAGGTGATGTGGCAACAGATTGAATGGAAAAACAGATATGAGCTGTCTTTTGTTGTCAGACATTAAAGAGAATTGCAAAGATACAAAGCAGTGCCATTCTTCTCACCAATTTAAAAAAATTTTTAAATAAAAACACTCATGTTAACATTTAATAAATATATTATTCTTAAATTTGTTAATATTTTAAGTTTCTTCCTAGTTTTAATTTCTAATATAATAAATAGATAAAACCCACATTAACAAGCTCTTTGGAGTCTCAGTTTTAAAGCTCTGGTTTAAGATTGTAAAGGAGTCCTGAGATGAAAAAGTTTGAGAACCTCTGTAGCAGCCACCACAGTCAGCCGACATAACTTCTAGTAATTGTAATTGGAAGAGAATGGGGGCATTTCTCTCCTTTCCTTATCCCATCTCTGTGCTACCTTCTTATGCTGTCTGGGGGAGCTGTCTTCTACCTTCTATCTTATTTTTATTTTAAGTGAGGTACCATTTACATGGAACGGAATGATAGCACTTTCAATTTTAAGTTCGGTTAAAATTTTAAAACATAATGTTTCTTTCTTTTTTTTTTTTTGAAACGGAGTCTCACTCTGTCGCCCAGGCTAGAGTGCAGTGGCACGATCTCGGCTCACTGCAACATCCACCTCCTGGGTTCAAGCAATTCTCCTACCTCAGCCTCCCGAATAGCTGGGATGACAGGTGCATGCCTCCACGCCCGGCTAACTTTTTTTTGTATTTTAGTAGAGACAGGGTTTCACCGTGTTGCCCAGGCGGGTGATGAACTCCTGAGCTCAGGCAACCCGCCCACTTCAGCCTCCCAAAGTGCCGGGATTACAGGCATGAGCCACTGAGCTCAGCCTCATAATGTTTCATTCTAAGGTCAACTGAATGCTTCAATTGCCTGTGTCTTACCAATTTTACCTACAGTGCTTTAAAATGGTGAGGTTCATTCAGAGCTTTTTTGGTAAAATCTGTGCACTGGTTGATACAATTTGACTTTAAGCTTGAACCAGGAGACCCCAAGTTAGATACAGAATTTCAGTAAGAAACTGATTGTAAACATTGGTGGAGGGAGTATGTGGCTTTTCAGCATGAGGATACATTTTCTGGTATTTGTTCTAGTGGGTATGTTGGAGGAGGGGGATTCTCAGAACCGTGGTTTTCATTTAGACAGCCAGTTATTGTGTTCTGTCACCATCTTTGCTAAGTTCATGCAGATAAAATGAGGTTGCGATTAAAAGTGATTGTATGTTATTTTTCCAGCAGGACATCTAACTGCACTTGTTAGTTAACTCTTAAACCAGTAAGTCATGCTCTTTGAGACTGAATAGGGAGTCACACTAGTTCCTTGAAGCTTAATTGATCCTTTGATCGAATGGCTGTTATTACCAAATTGTTTTTCCCCCACAGTGCCTTGTATTGAAGGAGGAGCCTTGGCCATAATGCCAGTTGATGAGTACTGGCTATGTTTACCAGCCTCTCATGCTAGACCTTTTGTGCAGACTGTCAGGGTGGTGCAGTCTTGCCCCCACTGTTGCTGGTTTCCAGGTGTTCTCCCTTCAGTCCCTGAGGCACTACATATGCCCGCCATGCTGCCAACAGGTAGCCACAGTGCTGTGCTTCCTCCTTCACATTGCTCCACCGCATCCCCTTCCACATCCCAAGAACCTTGTTCTTCTGCTGACCCCAAGCTCTGCCTTTCACCCCCTGCATCTGATGGTAGGCAAGAGAGAAATGTGCAGTTTGGGCTGGTAAGTTTGGGGGCTCTTTTTGTTATTAAAGTTAAGACTTTTTGTTTGTTTGTTTTTTTAAATGAGATGGAGTCCAGTGGTGCGATCTTGGCTCACTGCAACCTCTGTCTCCCGGGTTCAAGCGCTTCTCCTGCCTCAGCCTCCAGAGTAGCTGAGATTATAGGCGCCCACCACCATGCCTGGCTAATTTTTGTATTTTTAGTAGAGAGAGGGTTTTACCCTGTTGGCCAGGCTGATCTCGAACTCCTGACTTCAAGTAATCCTCCCGCCTCGGCCTCCCAAAGTGCTGGTATTACAGGCGTGAGCCACTGCGCCTGGCCTAAGACTTGAGTTTTTGAAAACATTTTATTGTGCTTATTAACAACTTTCTCAGTCATTATCTCTTGTTAACATAGATTTTTATTTTAGTAAGAGATAATATTAAATATATCGCCAAAATATCATATTAAACTGATTTGAAATATAATTAATGTGTATCAGAATAATATTAGTGGAATGAAAGGATTTTTTTAAAAATTGAGAGTCTAACACCTAAATTATAAAAGTCTGTTACTTGCTAAGTATATGGAAAGTAAATATTAAAAGTGGGAGACTTCATGCATATGCAATTAAAGGAATGAACTTTGCAGAGTTGTGCCTATTTAAAATATCCCACAAAAGCAGCAACTTTCACGTTTAACTTTTCATGCAGGTCAGTATCAATTGACAGTTCTGTTCTGATTTTCTAGATGTTATGCCCCAGCCAAACAGTACAGAAAAGTCTTAAATAAATATTTGGCTGATCTTTTAAAATTGTTATATTGATATTAAGCTATGCCCATATTTACCAAGCCCCTATCTTTAAAACCTAGTTTAAAAATTCTAGGAAAAAAAGGCTGATGATTAAACCTGATTTAGACCTAAGCTGGTTTACTTATGTGGAGGTAATATACGAACACTTCAAAGTAGTTAGCAATGACAGTGTTTGGGGCTAATAAACTAACATAAAGCAAGCAGTTCACAACTTTAAGGAAGGTTGAATATTTCCATCTGTATGCTGTAATTATAAATCAAACAACATTTTCCCTTTGAAAATTCCTTTTGTTTTTCTTTAAGAAAAGGTTTTCTTAAAAGCTTTTTGGACATTGCTGATTTTAAGTTAAATTATTTTCTCTCCTGTTATTTTTCTTTAGGCTTATCAGGAGGGCAGACTTCAAAAGCTACTAAAAATGAACGGCCCTGAGGATCTTCCCGAGTCCTATGACTATGACCTTATCATCATTGGAGGTGGCTCAGGAGGCCTGGCAGCTGCTAAGGCAAGGCTCCTTGTGTTGTGTGTTGTCTGGGTGGTAGTTAGAATATTAACATTCCTCACAGGGTTCTCTCCGCTGTCTGTGGAATTTATTTGATCCACTTTTGTGACATTTTGCACATTAACTTGGGCAGGACATGGACATGATAAGGGACCACTTTATAAATCATTTTTCCAGATTGAAATATACATTACTTATATAAAAGTACAGGGCCCAGTAGTTTGGAACATGTTTCCACTCACTTTAAAGTTTAGTTGATTTCTCAGAGATAATAAGGGTGTTGTGCCTGGTGCAGTGGCTCACGGCTGTAATCCCAGCACTTTGGGAGTCCAAGGCGGGTGGATCACCTGAGGTCAGGAGTTCAAGACCAGCCTAGCCAATGTGGTGAAACCCCATCTCTACTAAAAATACAAAAATTAGCTGGGTGTGGTGGTGGGTGCCTGTAATCCCAGCTACTTGGGAGGCTGAGGCAGGAGAATGGCTTGAACCTGGGAGGCTGAGTTTGCAGTGAGCTGAGATCGCACCATTGTACTCCAGCCTGGGCAACAGGAGCAAAACTCTGTCTCAAACAAAAAAAAAATATATATATATATAGGTGTTGTGTGGAAATGGTTTGAAATTAAGCAAATATATTTCTTAATTAATATTTGTCTTTTTCACTTGATGATTTCCCTGTTCATAACCCCTTCTCTCCAGTATAAAAACAATGGAGAGCAATTGGGTTTCTTAAACCCGTTTATTAAAAATTATTTGCTTTCTGTGTATGTGCGGTTAATAACCACTAACTCTGTGGTCTGAGGGTGATTGGGAAGAGGATGTATAAATAAAGAAGGTTAGGAGTGAGGCTCCTGGTCCTGAATCAACATAAATTTCCCATGTGAGGACCCCTTGGGCCTGTCATCCTTACCCAACAGGTTCCTTTAAAAGATGAAGTGGTTATACTTCCCTAAGGTGTAGCTTGTGTTGAATCAGTAATGGGTAGAAGCTGCCCAAGTTAGGGGCAGACCAGCATGAAGCAGTGCTTTGCTGAAAGTAATTCAGGAATAATACCTGATGTGTTTTACTCCAGGGATGGTGTGTTTGAAAGACATGTAGACTCAGTCCTTTCAAATAACCTTTGGAGGTCTAGTTGCCAATATACAAAGTTTATTCTCTGAGAAAGAAAAGATACTCTGCAAAACAAACTTCTAACTCTTGTTTCCTTCCCTCAAAATGGAATTGGAAACATCATAGATATTGTCAACTTTTTAATGAGCTCCTCACGTGAAATTTTTAGGAAGTCTTGTAATACAGAAGAAAAAACTTCTTCAGTATTCTGCTTTAGAAACCAAATTAGATTAAACTTTAAAATGATTTTTAAAATATCACCTTATAGGATACAGGTTGCATTAAGGGCTGTAGACTGTCAGTAAACCTGCTTTTTCAGCTACTTGGCAACTTGCTTGGAAATGGCCACTTTCTTTTTTCAGGTATTGCTTAATCTGTTACTGTTTGAATGGAGTTATGTGAGAAGTCTAAGGTTTCCAGCTGATTCTAACAATTTTACTACTCTATTATGCATAATTTTAAAATCTACTCTCACAACTATCTGAATATCTGTTAATTTTTATCCTGGAGTTGAATTAATCATCATGATGTGTGTGAAGTACCCAGGTATTAATTACTCATTATGCTTTAAGCTCTATAGCTTAAAAAAAAAATCATAGATTTTTAACAGCCCATTTCCAGTCTGTCATGTTAACCTTTCCAACTCACTTTAATAATTTTATTTTCCAGGAGGCAGCCCAATATGGCAAGAAGGTGATGGTCCTGGACTTTGTCACTCCTACCCCTCTTGGAACTAGATGGGGTAAGCTTTCAAAATACTCTAGAAGTGATGTTGCCGAAGTAGTTTTCCCCTGGCAGTAATCTAACTGGCTCCTAAAGTCTAATTTAAAAAATTAAAAACTAAGTTAAAGAAAAACTAGCCCCAAAACATATATATCTTTTATTTGAGCCAAGTTAAAATGGATCAGGTTAAATGCTAAAAATTTAGGTTCTTTGGCACAGAGTCAAGAAGTAAAAACCTTGTCTACAAGCTATGATTTAAAGGTAAATATTTGAGTAATCTAGCATATATAGGGGCTTAATAACTGAAAATTTAAACTTTTCATATGTGGATTTCTGTTTTAAATCTACCTCCTACATTGAACAAAACTGGAATGAGATACCTTACTGCTTCTCGGTCTTGATGAATTATATGTTCGTTATTCATTTATTCAGCAAATTTTTTTTTTTTTTTTTTTTTTTTGAGACGGAGTCTCGCTCTGTCGCCCAGGCTGGAGTGCAGTGGCCGGATCTCAGCTCACTGCAAGCTCCGCCTCCCGGGTTCACGCCATTCTCCTGCCTCAGCCTCCCGAGTAGCTGGGACTACAGGCGCCCGCCACCTTGCCCGGCTAGTTTTTTGTATTTTTTAGTGAAGACGGGGTTTCACCATGTTAGCCCATGTTGGGATGGTCTCAGTCTCCTGACCTCGTGATCCGCCCGTCTCGGCCTCCCAAAGTGCTGGGATTACAGGCTTGAGCCACTGCGCCCGGCCTATTCAGCAAATGTTTATTGAACATTTATTATGAACCATGGCAGTGATGATATAGCAGTGAACTTGGCACATTTAAAGTTCCTGCCCTTGTGGAGCTTATATTCTAAGTGGGGAGACAAAAGATACGTAAGAACTTTAGGAGTTGTGGTAAGTGGTATTGAAAAAATTATATAGTGGCATAGAGACGAAGTGGATAAAGGAGAGTTTAACTTTGAGAAGATTCTCAAGGAAGGCATCTGAAGAGGTGACATTTAGAAGAGGCCAAAGAATGAGAATGAGCCAGCTGTCAAAAGGTGAGGCAGAACTTTCCAGGCAGCTTCTCTTTCTTCGAGGATAGCACATACAAAGGCCCTGAGGTAGGTAAGAGTCCTTCATGGTTGTGGCATAGATAATGGGAGCTGGAGGTGGTAGTGCGAGGTGAGACCAGAGAGGAAGGCAGGTGTCACTATCGAGGGCTTTGTAGGCCCAGATAAGGAATTTGGACTAATCAAAGCATATAATTTGGACTAAATTGGACTAATCAGAGCATATAAATGAGCTTTTGAAGACTCTAAGGCAGGGGAGCCATGTGATAATATAACATTTTTTAAAGATTACTTGGCTGCTTGCATTAGAAGGAACCAAGAAGCAGGAAGTCCAGATAAGGCGATGTCACAATTTCCGATTCATCCGTTCAGCAGACACTTAATGTGTCAATCTGTGTCAGACACTGCTCTTGTTGCTAGGTATTCCCCTTCTGACCTGTGAAGTTTATACTCCAGAGAGATGCTGGTAGCATTCTGCTCAGAGGACCGACTTTGAGCTGTGAAGTCTGTTGCCATCTTTCACTCTTAACTCATGTCATTTTGGTCACCTGCCTGTGTTTTGTTCTAATGGAAACAAGCTGTCACCATGTTCTTTAAGCTTAGGGATACTAAAGTTTTTTTTTTAGGGAGCAAGGGAAGTCATGCATCCTTTAAAAAACCAAGTGAATGCTGTAGGCCACCTCCTTAAAAAAATGCACATCAACACCAAAAAAAATTTTTTTTTTGAGATGGAGTCTCGCTCTGTTGCCCAGGCTGGAGTGCAGTGGCGCTATCTCGGCTCACTGCAACCTCCACCTCCTGGGTTCAAGCCGTTCTTCTGCCTCAGCCTCCTGAGTAGCTGGGATTACAGACATGTACCACCACGCCCGGCTAATTTTTTGTACTTTTAGTAGAGATGGGGTTTCATCATGTTGGCCAGGCTGGTCTCAAACTCCTGACTTCAAATGATCCACCCACCTCGGCCTCCAAAATGCTGGGATTACAGACATGAACCACCACGCCTGGCCCATATACACCAAATTTTATGTGTAGTTTAAGAACCACTACACTCTAATCGCCTAGCATAACAACGCCTTTATCAGTTACCTCTGTGCATAGATTCAATGGCAAGTGCAGATGCTGCTTGAATTACAATGGGGGACTACATCCTGATAAAATGCTTTGTAAGTTGAAAACAAGTCAAAAATGCATTTAATACACCTAACCTCCTGAACATCATAGCTTAGCCTAGTCTACCTTAAACATGCTCTGAACACTTACATTAACCTACAGTTGGGCAAAATCATCTAACACAAAGCCTATTTTATAATAAAGTGTTGAATATCTCATATAATTTATTGAATGCTGTACTGAAAGTGAAACACAGTATGGGTGTATGGGTATCAACATGAAGAGAAAAATCGTAAGTCGGGTCATCTATATAGGGTTGTGTACATAGTAAAATTTCAATTTCTGGCATCTTTATCAGCAATCAGTTAATTTTCTATCTTTGAAGTATATGGAAATCGTGGAAATCTGCCCCTCTTTGTTTCGTTTTAGGATGATGTTACCGTGTTTGTTATGTAAGGGTCTCTGAACTGATGAATCTTGTAAGATTTAGGAATAAACTTTATTATTGGCCACATTAAGCAAATATAATACAATATTTCTTAGAGTTGTAATAATTGTTGACTTTGAAGATTTGTAAGGCTTGGAAAGCAGGCTATAAACTGATTTCTCAATGTTGTTGTAGGTCTCGGAGGAACATGTGTGAATGTGGGTTGCATACCTAAAAAACTGATGCATCAAGCAGCTTTGTTAGGACAAGCCCTACAAGACTCTCGAAACTATGGATGGAAAGTCGAGGAGACAGGTATGAGAGGGGAAAGCTACTCTTGTGTTTGTGCTTTTGGTGGTTTGAGCTGCAATCTTTGTAATGCATCATCAATTTTCATGAAGAGAGCAAATAGCCTAGTTGTTTTTATTGTTTACATTTTTGATGGATATAATCACTGGAGTTATCCTTTGTCAAGTATTACATAGTTATGGTAACAACAGATATTGCATTTGGATTATGGTATTTCTATAATATAAAATTAGAGTTCTTTTGAATATATTGTCATGTAGTGTTTGTGAGAAATCATACAATGTTTATAATTTGTAAGGAAGTACTAATTGCATTTGCTTTCTTTTAAAGCTGTTACATTTTTCTTCTTCCAAAGAAGTCTTGTTTCATCAGCCGATATTTGGGGGGGTGGGGGTTGTTTGTTGAGGAGGGGGTGGTTAGACTTTGTTGGATTGAAAATATTTAGAGCACTCTAAAAACCCTAGACGAGTTGAAGAGATTGGAATTGTTAATTTAATTTAATTAATTTATTTATTTTGAGACAGAGTCTCACTCTGTCACCCAGGCTGGAGTGCAGTGGTGCCATCTCGGCTCACTGCAAGCTCCGCCTCCTGGGTTCACGCCATTCTCCTGCCTCAGCCTCTCGAGTAGCTGGAATTACAGGCGCCCCCCCCCACCCCGGCTAATTTTATGTATTTTTTTTTTAGTAGAGACGGGGTTTCACCGTGTTAGCCAGGCTGGTCTCGATCTCCTGACCTCGTGATCCGCCCATCTCGGCCTCCCAAAGTGCTGGGATTACAGGCTTGAGCCACCACGCCCGGCCAGCCAGGATGGTCTTGATCTCCTGACCTCGTGATCCACCTGCCTTGGCCTCCCAAAGTGCTGGGATTAACAGGTGTGAGCCACCATGCCTGGCAGAATTGTTAATTTTAGAAAGTAGATTGCATTATCTAGTAGAAGAATAAAGTAAGATTTGGCATAGCTTCCTGGCTAATTTATGACGTATGTCACTCTGTTGTGAAGAGTGAAACTCCAACCCCTATCTGATTTGAGGTTTGAGACCTATGCATTATGGAGCATTTGAGGGAAAATACTCCAGCCAGTAGCCAGGTTAAACTATTTTGTGGCTTTTTCAGGGTTTTGTGTATTAAATATAAAGATAAGGCATAAATACATGCTTGGAAAAATTTTGCTCTCACTCAAACTAGTTATGCTTCTTTTCTTGATGCTTTTACTTCCTACTTAAGATAATAGTACCTTTTCCAAGTCTGGAATCTTAGAAAATCACTAACTTTTAAAGTTTTATAATGTTGGGGTCACATTGTTTGCTCAGATCCTTAAGAGAGAGAGGGATATAAGAAGAAATTTTGTAAAACATTGGTAATTACTGCAGCTTAGATGATTAGCATGTGTAGGTGAGTTATATACTATTCTATTCCAGTCCTAGTAGAGAAACAGCAAGTCCTGAGACTTTTGTAGTGGTAGACAGGCCAGGCAGGCAGGTTAGTCCAACCTTCCTGCAGCCTTACCCGCCCACAAGCTACCTGGTCCTCTAGAACCATAACCACAGTGGCATCTGCAGTTACTTTTTTTTTTTTTCTTTCAGTTGAACCAATCTCTTAAGGTTCGCTCTAATTCTAACATATTATGATCATATGAATTGAATTCAATATCCATAATCTATCTGTTCTCTTGGAGGCTATAAATCAGTTTTTTGTGCTGTCATTCCCACTTCCAGAGGCTGGCCAGTAAGTGTTATAAGCCTGTTTTCAACACTTACTGTATAGCCAGTCTACTTGCCCACTGAATTAGAGACTCACATTCCTCATTTCAATGAGAGAAGCTTTCAGTATATGTTGATTCTCTTCTTCCAAACCACAGCTGCCCTAGGTAGGACCTGTCTTTTGCCTACCACCAGAGTATATTTACCTGTATCTTATTTATTTCCCTAGTCATTTATAAGATATTGATTATTGGGCCAGGTGGCTCATGCCTGTAATCCCGACAGTTTGGGAGGCCAAGGGGAAGGATCAGTTTGAGACCAGAAGTTCAAGACTACCTTGGGCAACAAAGCAAGACCCTGTCTCTAAAAAAAAAAAAAAAAAAATTAGTTGGGCATGGAAGCCCTCTCCTATAGTCCCAGCTTCTTAGGAGGCTGAAGCAGGGGGATAATTTGAGCCCCGGAGTTTGAGGCTGCAGTGAGCTGTTATTGATTGTACCACTGCACTCCAGCCTGGGCAACAGAGTGAGACCCTGTCTCTAAAGAAGAGATTATTGAGGCTGGGTGCAATGACTCGTGCCTGTAATCCCAGCACTTTGGGAGGCTGAAGTGGGCAGAGCACTTGAGGTCAGGAGTTTGAGACCAGCCAGGCCAACATGGCAAAACTGCGTCTCTACTAAAATTACAAAAAATTAGCTGGGCGTAGTGGCCCACACTTGTAGTCCCAGCTACTTGGGAGGCTGAGGCATGAGAATAGCTTGAACCCTGGGGTTGGGGGGTCAGAGGTTGCAGTGAGCCCAGATTGAGCCATTGCATTCCAGTCTGGGCAACAGGGCAAGACTCTGTCTGGGGGGGGAATAAAAAAGAGAGATTATTGAATACCCAAGGGTTGATTTTTATCCTTTGAAATTTAATATTACTTTAGTGCCCTGAGGATTAATTTAATTATGACAGAATCAAAAAGAATAAAAAAGTTTTCTCTTTGATGAGATATGGGAGTTTGGAGGGAAATGTGATGGACTCTTAAAATTCTGTCTAAATGAACAGTCAGTGAATTTTTTCCATAAAAGGCTAGATGGTAAATATTTTAGGATTCTTGGGGCATAGGGTCTCTAGTAGCTACTTAACTCTGCCCATGTAGTGTGAAAGTAGCACTAGAAAATATTGAAATAAATAAGCATGGCTGTATTTTAATAAAACTTTGTTTACAAAAAGGTGATGGGCTGGATTGGCCCATGGTTTCAGTTTGCCAGCCCCTGGCATAAACATTGTTACTAGTGTAGTAACTCCATACTTGGCTACATCAGAATCTCTTGGATTTTCTTACAAATAGAGAATCCTAAGCCTTAATATATCCCAGAAATCAGTAAAATTCAAGTTCATTTCTAGATAAAGAAAGGAAGAGTTTGTGTATTGTTATTTTAGTTTAAAATTATCAGGAGATCTGTCTTGTATTATTTAATTGTATTAGTCTTATAAAAGAGAAAGAATATTCAAAGATGAAAAAGTGGCATATGTGCTCAAAATGGAGAATTTGCCCTTTTAGATTGCCTTTTAGAGCTCTGCTCCTTGTATTTCACTTGAGTGATTATTGAGAAATGATCTTTGCCAGGAGTTGAAAAACCAAACAAGATTTTGTCTTATTTTCTTATACAGTTAAGCATGATTGGGACAGAATGATAGAAGCTGTACAGAATCACATTGGCTCTTTGAATTGGGGCTACCGAGTAGCTCTGCGGGAGAAAAAAGTTGTCTATGAGAATGCTTACGGGCAGTTTATTGGTCCTCACAGGATTAAGGTAATTATGTGACATCCTGACTTTTTTTTTTTTTTTAAAGCTTTGGTTGGAAAATGTTAAAGTATTATAATAAAAGTAATAGCCACTGTGACCCAGACTATCCAGTTTGGTGATTTTGCTGTCATATCATCCTATGGGGCCTTGTGTGGAGGTATGGTAAAATGTAAGCGTACTGAACCAGACCACCTGGATTTGAGGTTTGGCTCTGGCACTTACTAGCATTGTGACTTTGAGCAAGTCTGTTAACTACTCAGTCTTAATTTATCCTTTTTACTATATTATTGTCCTCATTATGAGGATGAAATGAGACAATGTAGTGAATGGCCTTTGTTAACTATGAAGTTTACAATTCTGAGGAATGATTACTTAATAAGGTTTTCATATTGGTTCCTTTGTAGGCAACAAATAATAAAGGCAAAGAAAAAATTTATTCAGCAGAGAGATTTCTCATTGCCACTGGTGAAAGACCACGTTACTTGGGCATCCCTGGTGACAAAGAATACTGCATTAGCAGGTAAAGAAAAAAAGCAGGGTGGAAAAGAAAAACCTATTGTGGATTTTGCTTTCACATTTTTCTTCAAACCCACTTCGTCAATTTTTTGGACTTCAGACAGATTTCTTTGCCACATTGTGCCCTCTCTGGGGGCAGGGGTTTAGGAGAAAGAGAAAAAGGAAAAATGATTTTAAAGGAAAGCTTTTTTTTTTTTTTTGAGGCGGAGTCTCGCTCTGTCACCCAGGCTGGAGTGCAATGGCCGGATCTCAGCTCACTGCAAGCTCCGCCTGCCGGGTTTACGCCATTCTCCTGCCTCAGCCTCCTGAGTAGCTGGGACTACAGGCGCCTGCCAGCTCGCCTGGCTAGGTTTTTTTGTATTTTTTAGTAGAGACGGGGTTTCACCGTGTTGACCAGGATGGTCTCGATCTCCTGACCTCGTGATCCGCCCGTCTCGGCCTTCCAAAGTGCTGGGATTACAGGCTTGAGCCACCGCGCCCGGCCTAAAGGAGAACATTTTAAATATTGAAAACTTCAAACATTGGTCATCTTGCTACACAGAATTAGTATCACTAACATACTAGTATAGATTTATATTTACATTTGTATTTGAAATTTATGCATGTGTATGTAAGTATGTAATCAATGGATATTCACATTTTGTAAAATAGGTATGATACATATATACATTTAGATTTTGTAAAATGAGGATCATATATTACCCTTTAACACTTGCAGAGTGGCTGCTAAAAGAAATAGAGGCTGGGAGGTCATTTAGATTTATCAGACTGTAGACCCTACTCAATGCTGTTGAACGGTTACAGTGTCAGTGTAGAAGGACCTCTGAAATGAGTCAAGCAAGGAGATGTTTTGCTGTGTGGTTTATTTTTGCCTGTCAAATGGTAACACTGCTGACATTGTTCAGGAGCTTTCAATTATGAAGTCATTAAGACAGAGTGTTGGTAAATGTGTTTGGATCCCTTTTGCTTGGGAGTTTCTGATTGTGTTATAAATTACTCTTCTCCTTAAGGCTCTTTTTGGTATATGCTTTTATCCTTTCTCACATGGTGGAAGAGGTCTCAGGGGCCTTTTTTATGAGGACATTAGCCCCATTCATGAGTGGTCTGCCCTCATGGCCTAATCACTTCCCAAAAGCCCCACCCCTGATATCATTGCCTTGGGGTTTAGGATGTTAATCTATGCATTTTGGGGGTACATAAACATTCAAACAATAGCAGGCCCCCTTCTGATATTTTTTAAAAACTCATTCTCTAACAATGCTTTTATGATCTCTGTGTCCCTAGCTCAACTAGAAGACTTTTGTCAGGTTCTACTTTTTATAGTTGACTTTTATATTATAAGATATTGAAGGTTTTTGCCCCCCCATTCTTGTCCACATTCTTGATAATAATTGGTGTTTCAGCTGAGGACAAGTAACACAGGTTTTTCCACCTCAGAGAGAGCTGAGTGGTGGCATGAGGATGGAGGTTAGGGTTTGCAAATCTATGATTTATTCTAAACAGTTCAAAATCATTTAGTGTGAAGATGAATTGGACTAACTGACTAATATCAGAAGTCACACAGTTTGCTGTGTTTAGCTGTGGGTAGCTTGAGCTACTCCCAAAGCAACTGAGTGGCAAGAAAGGGTATTGAAGAATTATAAAAACTTCTAATGTATTATGTGTGTAGCTAGTAGAATGTTTATCATCTTGAAAGTATGTTCTTATCAAAGTAAAAATGTGTACTTGGATTTAGTAATTACTCATATAGGAACTTTTTTTTTCTTCTTTCTTTTTTTTTTTTTTCCAGTGATGATCTTTTCTCCTTGCCTTACTGCCCGGGTAAGACCCTGGTCGTTGGAGCATCCTATGTCGCTTTAGAGTGTGCTGGATTTCTTGCTGGTATTGGTTTAGATGTCACTGTTATGGTTAGGTCCATTCTTCTTAGAGGATTTGACCAGGACATGGCCAACAAAATTGGTGAACACATGGAAGAACATGGCATCAAGTTTATAAGACAGTTTGTACCAATTAAAGTAAGTGGGTTTGCCTGTAGGTTTGTTGATTCTACATTCAGGTAAAAGGCAAAAAGAGAGTTGAGTTGGTGGTGGAAGCATCCTTTCAGCATTATAAACCATCAGGAATGCTGATTTCCCTACTGCTGTATGCTGGTATATAAACTCGTACCTCCCTACCATCTAAAGACCTATATAGCTTTGTTCTTATTTATAGATTAATAATCTCTTCGTTTGTCAACTTTCTCACTTTTGGTTTTCTTCTGTTCAGTGCTTTCCTTTATGCATTCCTTTGTCATCTTTGGTCTGTTAATACTTTGTTTCTTCATATACACCTGAGATTTAAATAAGAGTTCAAGACTAGGCCCTACCTGCACTCCCTGGCTCCCCGTAGGACATTTCCCCCTTGGTATATGGTACAGTCTCAACATAAACACTACATACTTCTGGCATCCCGCTTATCTCATTTATTTATGTGTGCTAACCTTTTTCGCTCTTTTAATCTTTTGAAAAGACCTAATACTATGCCAAGTCACACCTGGGATTTGTTAACATTATCAGAAATGTTTTGATACATAAGAGTGACAAAATTGAACACTTAGTGTACGTCTCAGACTAATAGATAATTTTCTCTAGTGCAGGGAAAATGGTGGGACTATTTTGTTAAACTTAAGGAATTGTAGTTGTCATTTCTTTTCATCTCTCAGTGGGTTGACTTGAGTTGTGTATGTGACTATGGATCTCCTAATGCTGATACATAAGAATATGAACTTTGGGATTGGAATGACCTGAATTCACATACTATTCTGCCAGTTTCTTGCTCTATGACTTTGGAAGAGTTACCTCTCTGAACCTGTTTCTTCTGTAAAATGAGGTTGATAACAGCATCTAACAATTCTTGTGAGAATTGCATTAGCCAACACTTATAAAGTAATTAAAAAAGTACCTGGTAGAGAGTAAGTCTAAAGTGAATCTATCTCATAATATTGTTGTGAAGATTAAGGCACAAATTTCCTGGAAGCTGTCAGTGCTTGATTACTGTAGCTGTTTTTTATTTTTATTTTTTTTTTTTTTTTTTTTTGAGACGGAGTTTGGCTCTGTCACCCAGGCTGGAGTGCAATAGCCCAATCTCAGCTGACTGCAACCTCTGCCTCCCAGGTTCAAGCGATTCTGTTGCCTCAGCCTCCTGAGTAACTGGGGCCACAGGTGCGTGCCACCACACCTGGCTAATTTTTGTATTTTTAGTAGAGAAGGCTTTCACCATGTTGGCCAGGCTGATCTTCAACTCCTGACCTCAAGTGGTCCTCCCAGAGCAGCGTCTGAAAGTGCTGGGATTACGGGCTTGAGCCACCGCACCTGGCCTAGCAGTAGAGGTATATATGCTATATTTGCAGTAGAGCTATGATTCATAACAACAGTAAACAATAGTTGTATGTATATGCTGTACTGATAGAAAGTAACATCTTCCTATATATATATTTTTTAATATATGGGGAATTGTGGACCCTTTTGAAAACCTGGTGGACTATTCCTAGTAAAATAGGGTTACCAGAGTATCTGATTCCCACAGCTGGGTATTAAACTCTTGCTGTATTATAAAGTGACCGAATGGAAGGAACCTTCTGTGGAGAGTGGGGAGAGGGTACATTTTTTACAGAGAATGTAGTATGTGTAGAAAGGCTCTGTGGGAAGAAATATTGTTCTAGATACAAAAAAGGCCTGATTGAAGTACAAAAGTGAATAAGGGTGGAGGTGGGATGAGGCCCTTAATGTTTCCAAACTAATCTTAAGCAGTGGACCAGTTAAGCTCTTTTCCAAGGATTAGAACATTTTAATTAAAGTTAAACAAGAAAGACTTTTCCAGTATGTTCAGAGAGGCTTGTTTAACTATATAAGAAGGAAAGGGAATTCAGGAAGGAAATTTTTATTACTTATTGATGTCAAATAAAATAACCCTGGATAGTTTTCCAGGTGGGTTTCTAAGTCATTAAACCTAGTCTGTAGGTTGTCGTTGACATCTATGTGTAGTGGGTTGATATGTTTATTCTCATCTGCCATCACTCAAGTATCAGGGCTCGCTCATTTCTTTCTACATCCTTAACAACTGAAAACAACCCCTGGTTCTGATAAACACCCACATCTCCTTGCCCACTCCAATTTTTAAGACGTTCTAGCTGTTACCCATATCACTATTGACCTACTCTAATTTAATCTATCCTTTGTTGTCAATGAAAGCTGAGCATCTGTAGTCAAAAGAGAATCTCTGAATTTGGGCAAAGTTGCCCTCCATGGGATTAATGGTTCTGGGTGAATCACAAGATAGAAACCAGGGAAAAGCAGTAAGTCATTGGTTTGATTTTTAGGGATGGTAGTGTGCTTTGTGTAGCTTGCTTTTTTTCCCCGTTTTTCTCTGAATTTTATTGTTTGAGAACTCTTTAAAAGAAAGCCCTTCTAGCAGACAACATTGAGCAGTGAAAAAGGAGATAATCATTTATCATCCTAATGTTAAGTGAGGGAGATGGGACATAAAAGACCTATCAAGCAAGATTTTATATTTTAACTTTGGGTTAACCAGATGGAAGGGGAAGGTAGATAATCCAACTTGATAAATGTCTTTATTTCACAGTAAAACTTCATCACTCTTACAGATTGAACAAATTGAAGCGGGGACACCAGGCCGACTCAGAGTAGTAGCTCAGTCCACCAACAGTGAGGAAATCATTGAAGGAGAGTATAATACGGTAAGGAATGGGCCCAGGTTAATACTTTATCAGAAAGCAAATAACGTGCTTATTGGGTATCTTATAGGAACTTAAAATGGCTCTTAGTGATTTCCAAACGTACTGGTTCTATGCCCATTCTAAGACATCTCAGTAACTTATAATATTAAAATTTGTTTTGGTGGCTGGGCATCTTGGCTCACACCTGTAATCCCAGCACTTTGGGAGGCCAAGGCGGGTGGATCACAAGGTCAAGAGATTGAGACCATCCTGGCCAACATGGTGAAACCCTGTCTCTGCTGAAAATACAAAAATTAGCCAGACGTGGTGGCGTGCGCCTGTAGTCCTGGCTACTCAGGAGACTGAGGCAGAAGAATCGCTTGAACCCAGGAGGCGCAGATTGCAGTGAGCCAAGATTGTGCCACTGCACTCCAGCCTGGGCGACAGAGCGAGACTCCGTCTCAAAAAAAAAAAAAAAAAGAAAGAAAATTGTTTTGGTAAAGGTATGGCTTCAGATTTTTTCCACTGTAACTTAAAGTATTACTAGTCAAATGGCTATACAAAGGCAACAGAATTTTTAAATGAGCCAGAATTTCTGTCCTGTGTTATTTCCTTTCATCTCTCCAGACAACCACTTAAAAAATAATTTAGTTACAGACTATGATGTCGTTGTCTTTAAACTTGGATAGGTTTATTAATTATGAATTCTCTTTTTCCTAATAAGAAATAGAAAATAATTTCTAATATATCATATATGTTCAAAGGATTTTTTCTGAAGATTTTAATTTATTTAAACTCTTGCATTATTTTCTTAGTGAAATATTTATTTCCGAGTTTGAAAAATGAAATCTGATTAGCTTAGTAAGCAGAGAAAAATAAGATTAATAAATGCAAAGCCTTTTTGTTATTAGTCACTAATATATTAATAATTTTTCAGGTGTTGCTGGCAATAGGAAGAGATGCTTGCACAAGAAAAATTGGCTTAGAAACTGTAGGGGTGAAGATAAATGAAAAGTAAGAAAAAACCTTTATTATGTCATATTTATTTATTTTATTTGAGACAGAGTTTCTCTCTTGTCTCCCAGGCTGTAGTACAATGGTGTGATCTTGGCTCACTGCAACCTCTGCCCACTGAGATCGAGCCATTCTCCTGCCTCAGCCTCCCATGTAGCTGGGATTACAGGCATGCACCACCATGCCCGGCTAATTTTTGTATTTTTAGTAGAGACGGGGTTTCGCCCTTTTGGTCAGGCTGATCTTGAACTCCTGACCTCAGGTGATCCACCTGCCTTGGCCTCCCAAAATGCTGGGATTACAAGTGTGAGCCACTGTGCCTGGTCTGTTATGTCATATTTAATACTATTTCAGTTATTTACAGCGTTGGTCAATTATAGAATTTTAGCTTTTTGTTTGTATGTTTGTTTTTTTTTGAGACAGAGACTTGCTCTGTCACCCAGGCTGGAGTGCAGTAGTGTAATCTCCTGTCACTGCCACCTCCGCTTCCTGGGTTCAAGCAATTCTTGTGCCTCAGCCTCCCTGGTAGCTAGATTACAGGTGCCTGCCATCACACCTATAATCATGCTGGCCAGGCTGGTCTCCATCTTTTGGCCTCAGGTGATCTACCCACATCAGCCTCCCAAAGTATTGGGATTACAGGTGTGAGCCACTGTGCCTGGCTGAATTTTAGATTTTTTAAATCTAATTTTTACCATAGTTGAAGAGCTCAACTAGAAAACTTTTCTTCCAGTGCCATTCACATTAGTATTTCCTATTTGTTTTCTTTTTCCATTTTGGGGGGAGTTATAATTTAGAATCCTCACTCTTAACCATTGTGTTGGAGTTCTTCCATTCTAAAATTTCTTAGTTTTCTTATTTCTTTGATTTTCAGAATAGTGACCAGAATTGTCATGAAAAGCTATTTTGTTCCTTTGAGCTGTTTTGTTATATTTTTAATACATTAGAACATTGCCCTCAGCTAGAGTCACAATTTTGGGCTTCCCTGGGAAAACAGAGGATTTTGTTATCCTTAATTAATAATGGTAATTAATGATTATTTTTAACTGTGTAAAATTGCAGGACTGGAAAAATACCTGTCACAGATGAAGAACAGACCAATGTGCCTTACATCTATGCCATTGGCGATATATTGGAGGATAAGGTGGAGCTCACCCCGGTTGCAATCCAGGCAGGAAGATTGCTGGCTCAGAGGCTCTATGCAGGTTCCACTGTCAAGGTGAGTGTTGTGCTTGTTACTCATTAGATACTGTTGTCAGGAATACTCCCAGTTCCTTATTTAGGGGGCAGTTGGAAAGTTTTGCAGATCTTGAATAATTTAGTTATTTTGGTGATGGCATCCTAGATGTCCTTTATTAGCTGTATTTCAGACAAGAAATTATTAAGGCTGCTGTACATTGTGACTTTATTATGAAAATTGACACTTGACTGGGCACAGTGTCTCAGGCCTGTGATTACAGGACTTTGGGAGGCCGAGGCAGGCCGATCACCAGGTCAGGAGTTCAAGACCAGCCTGGCCAACATGGCGAAACCCCATCTCTACTAAAAAAAAAAAAAGAGCCGGGCGCGGTGGCTCAAGCCTGTAATCCCAGCACTTTGGGAGGCTGAGACGGGCAGATCACGAGGTCAGGAGATCGAGACCATCCTGGCTAACCTGGTGAAACCCCGTCTCTACTAAAAAATACAAAAAACTAGCTGGGCGAGGTGGTGGGCGCCTGTAGTCCCAGCTACTCGGGAGGCTGAGGCAGGAGAATGGTGTAAACCCGGGAGGCGGAGCTTACAGTGAGCTGAGATCCGGCCACTGGACTCCAGCCTGGGTGACAGAGTGAGACTCTGTCTCAAAAAAAAAAAAAAAAAAAAAAA